>NC_086455.1:160026454-160148954 GCF_028390025.1 Pseudophryne corroboree | reverse complement strand
CACGTGTAGGTTCTTTGCGCCCACTTGTTAAATACACTTCTTACGTGTAATACAGACAGTCCCTGCACCCCCCTCTCCACGCACACTGCGCCCGTAGCCCCTCGACACGCACACTGCGCCCGTGGTCCCCTTCCCACGCACACTGCGCCCGTAGCCCCCTCCCCACGCACACTGCGCCCGTAGCCCCCTCCCCACGCACACTGCGCCCGTGGTCCCCTTCCCACGCACACTGCGCCCGTAGCCCCCTCCCCACGCACACTGCGCCCGTAATCCCCTCCCAACGCACACTGCGCCCGTAATCCCCTCCCCACTTACACTGCGCCCGTAGCCCCTTCCCCATGCACACTGCGCCCGTAGCCCCCTCCCCATGCACACTGCGCCCGTAGCCCCCTCCCCATGCACACTGCGCCCGTAGCCCTCCCCATGCACACTGCGCCCGTAGCCCCCTCCCCACGCACACTGCACCCGTAGCCCCCTCCCCACGCACACTGCGCCCGTAGCCCCTCCCCATGCACACTGCGCCCGTAGCCCCTTCCCCATGCACACTGCGCCCGTAGCCCCCTCCCAATGCACACTGCACCCGTAGCCCCCTCCCCATGCACACTGCGCCCGTAGCCCCCTCCCCATGCACACTGCGCCCGTTGCCCCCTCCCCATGCACACCGACCATAGCCCCCTCCCTATGCACACTGCGCCAGTAGCCCCCTCTGTGGCTGCCTTATCATATAGATACACTCTTACTATAGTTGACGTGACATTCGTTTCCAGGGACCTTGAAGAACTACAAACCCCAGCATGTCATGTCTGCATCTATTATCAATGAACATCAATTTACAAAGCCCAGAAAGTGAGAATAACTGGTGAGAGATACTGAACTGTGCAGAGCTCACTGGAAAAGTGATTAACACCAGGGAGCATCCCAGGAAACAGGGACAGCTGGCATGGTGCACCCCTCCCCGCCATGCACAGCGCCCCATACTCCTCCCCCGGTCCCCCGCTTTCTCACCTGTACCCCCGGTCTGCCCGCAGACTCCTCATTCCCATGACCCTCTGCGCCTGTACTAATGGACCGAGTAGTCAGGTGACTGGGCGGAGCTTGCCTGTATTATCGGCGCTGGGCAGAAGATGTCGCCGCTGAGTAGATTCGCCGCCATGTTTTTGGTGGTTCTGCTTTGAGTCTGTAGCTGGCTATACTAGTTCTATAAATACAGAATACATTGCTGACACAATATACACTGGACTGTGTGGCTCTGAAAGACTCACGACCTAGAATGACCACAGTCAACTTTGTACTTGGCCAGCATGGCTTACCAGGCATGCTGGGACTTATAGTTTCACAATGCAACCAAGTTGTCCAAGCGTCCCCAATTATTTATCCCTGTTATGCATTGTAATATTCATCCTTCAGTTGTTATGTATCCCCCAGCATACACATTATGGACAGTTACACACAACTCCATTTAATTGTAGGGAGTACCTGATGTAGGGCGCAATACTAATCTGCCGACCGATTAAACCATTTTCCTGACAGCTTACTCTCCTACCTCACTAATACATTATTTATCAAGCCTTGGAGAGTGACAAATAGCACGGTGATAAAGTACCAACCAATCAGCTTCTAACTGCCATGTTACAGGCTATGTGAAAAATGACAGCTATGAGCTGATTGGTTGGCACTTTATCACCGTTCTATGGCCCTCATTCCGAGTTGTTCGCTCGTTATTTTTCTTCGCATCGGTGCGATTAGTCGCAAACTGCGCATGCGCAACGTTCGCAGTGCGCCTGCGCCAAGTAAATTTGCTAAAAAGTTTGGTATTTTACTCACGGCTTTATGAGGAAATTTCTTCGTTCTGGTGATCAGAGTGTGATTGACAGGAAGTGGGTGTTTCTGGGCGGAATCTGGCCGTTTCATGGGTGTGTGCGAAAAAACGCAGCCGTTTCTGGGAAAAACGCGGGAGTGGCTGGAGAAACAGGGGAGTGTCTGGGCGAACGCTGGGTGTGTTTGTGAAGTCAAACCAGGAACGAAACTGACTGAACTGATCGCAGTGGCAGAGTAAGTCCCGAGCTACTCAGAAACTGCTAAGAAATTTCTATTCGCAATTCTGCTATGCTAAGATTCACTCCCAGTAGGCGGCGGCTTAGCGTGTGCAATGCTGCTAAAAGCAGCTAGCGAGCGAACAACTCGGAATGAGGGCCAATGTATCACTTTCCAAGGCTTGATAAATCTGAGCCATAAGCTCTGTTATTCTAAATTCTACCAGTGAGACTGGTGGTAACATAGCGTGAGGGTTACTATTATTACCCCCATCGCCCTCATACGTTCGCTATTTTATCACATAATAATCCCTATCCATCCGCGCTCATGAGTAATAATACTGCGGAGGCAGCCGCAGTGGTAAACATTAGCTCCCCATTTAGCCAGACCTGTGGCTAATGCTCTTGTCTGATTTGGGCTTTTATTCCACTGACTGATGATAAGTCATGTGTAAATTCATCCTATTTCATGTGTGTAATAACTGACCTACCTGTAAGCATGATTGCACTGTATAACCACCAATGGTGGATGGCCATCCCTATTGGCCAATTCAATTAACTGCAGAGGGGCCGAATTGTCATTGCAACGATGCGGAAATGCGGCCAAAAACACATCCTTTCGTCTCGCCCCCATCTCACCCCAAATTTGCTGATTTTTGTACACAACCCTATGGGGCTGAGAACAGATCAATGATTCCAGAGGCACAGTATGTGCACTTACACAGTATTATGGGGGTGCGCTAATTGAATTGACCCCTAGAGTGAAGGAGCTGCTAGCAAAGTATACGGAAGGCGTAATTGCACTTCGTGGTACAGAGTAGGGAACAGTTGAGATTGAAGTTTATGAATAGGGTATGACGTTGTTCTGTAAAAGGAAGATCTGCAGCTACAGAATGCTCTTACAGGGGGGGTCATTCCGAGTTGATCGTAGCTGTGCTAAATTTAGCACAGCTACGATCATGTTCCCAGACATGCGCATGTCTGTCCAGCCCCCCCCGGCACAAGTACAAAAGCATCGCACAGCGGCGTTGCTTTTGTACTTGTTGAGTAAATCCCGGCCAGCGCAGCTCCTGCGGCTGACCGGGAGTTGCTCGTCGCTGCCCCTGGTCACAGCAGCTGCGTGTGACGTCACGCAGCCGCTGCAGCCCGTCCCCGCACGGTCCAGCCACTCCTGCGTTGGCCGGACCGCACCCCCAAAACGACGGCCAATTGCCGCCGACTCCTCCCGCCCAGTGACCGCCTCTGCCTGTTAATCAGGCAGAGGCAATTGTTAGGGAACAAAGGCCTTTGGCCGTCCGGCATGTGCGCCGGCGCAGTTCCGACCCATGCGGATAAGTGCAGCAAGCGATCATGTCGGAATGACCCCCAAGGTCTGATGTAACAGTGGGACACAAACCAGCTGCAAGTGGGGACGTGAGCCTGTGGAGAAGTTGCCCATGGCAACCAATCAGTTGCTCCGTACAATTGTATAGTATGCTAATTATAAATGTCACTTCGAGGCTGATTGGTTGCCATGGGCAACTTTTCCACAGACTCACTTCTCCACTCTTATCACTGCTTCGTGAATAGACCCTTTACTACCTTATGCAAATGCCAGTGTGCACCCGTCTTCATACTGTGGGATCTATTCATGAAGCAGTGAAAAGTGTGGAGAAGTGAGCCAGTGGAGAAGTTGCCCATGGCAACCAATCAGCATTGAAGTAACATTTATAATTTGCATATTATAACATTATACAGAGCAGCTGATTGGTTGCCATGGGCAACTTCTCCACAGGCTCACTTCTCCACTCTTTTCACCACTTCATGAATAGACCCCTGTAAGCATTGTCACATTGCCCGCTGTTTTTACATCCACAGCGCCAGCAGACGTTATTAGCATGGGCACTTTCACCCTCTACATGCTGTGTACAAAACCTTCATCTGAAACGGCCATCCCATCTCTGCTAGCACCCGCGAACAAGCACAGAAGCCGGGCAACACGCCCAAGACACTCCTACAACATGGAGCCAATCATCCGCATGGTAACCGCCTGGAGATGCCCATTTCACGGGCAGAGAAGTGGCCACACATTGAGCCAACTATGAAAGAACTACAAGGCAGCAGCGGCTGCGTCACCAAGATGTACCGATTTTATTTATCAGTGCCACTGATAGCAACTACTCTCTTGTGTGATTTCATTGTTAGTACATAGCACCACAAAGGGGCGCCAAAACTAAACAAATTAGGCTCAGGCCGGCCTTGTTTTAATTTACCTCCCGCTTGCTTGCACCTCTTGTCATCTGTCTGTTGCCCCTTCCCACTAGATTGTTAGCTCTTCAGAGCAGGGCCCTCTTTCCTCGTTATCTAAGCCCTCTTCTCAACACATTTCACTCGCAGCTCTCCCCTACTCAGTGACCATCTTTACCGCTTTTTCTCCTACTGGTAAAGGCTCATCTCTATCTATGGCCGCCAGCCCCTAGTAGTACAATGATTACTCCCTCGCTACTTACATCTTAGCTGTATTATGTATGAGAATTGTGGTGCTCCTTGTTACCTGTACTATATTTCTGTTATTTATTTACTGTAATGCTAAGTTCTGTCTCCCTGTACTGTCCTTTGTACGGCGCTGCGAAACACTTGTGGTGCCTTATAAATAAAATGTAATAATAATAATTTATGGTTGATGGGTGCATTATTATTTATTACCAGTTATATAACGCACACATATACCGCAGCACTTTACAGAGAATATTTGGCCATTCACATCAGTCCCTGCCTCAGTGGAGCTTACAATCTATATTTCCTACCACATGTATACGCACACACATTCACGCTAGGGGTAATTTTGTTGGGAGCCAATTAACCTACCAGTATATTTTTGGATTGTGGGAGGAAACGGGAGTTCCCTGGAGGAAACCCAGACAAGCACAGGGAGAATATACAAACTCCACACAGTTAGGGCCATGGTGGGAATTGAACCTCAGTGCTGTGAGGCAGTAACCATTACACCGTCTGTGCAGCAGCCCTCTGTAGGAGCAAACGTCTCTTACACAGACATGACCTTAGGAGCACTGGTACTGGACACAAAATCAGCAACAAAAAAGTGCAAAAAGTGCATGTTTACCCCTATACAGAGCTATACACATCTCATGATCCGTCCGGCTCTGATTGCACAGCATATTCGCCGGTTTATGCCGAATCATCAACACCTGCCCTGTACTCCTAACAGGCGTATATGTGTTTCTTCAGTTCTCCATGATTCCCCTTACACTCAGCCTACATCGGACCGCCGCTCCCGCCCGGACATATATAGGTGTGCGTAATCTTCCTGGTCATGCGCAGTGCGATCCTGAGCTATTTACACTCTGTAAACTGGAGTAGAGTCACCATCGGGCAGCTATTATTAGTTCTTCAGACATTTTATTTTCTCTTTGTTACCCATTGTGACTATTCCGATTATTCCATATAGGTCAGCAAGACTGTCAAGGCCTTCATTCAGCTCGGATCGCATTTGTAAAACTGCTCACAGGCAGCTTCGCAAATGCGATCTATAGTAATGCAAATGCAGTAGAAGGTGTTAAACACCTCCTTTCTGCATTTGCGATCCCAGCGCTGCGGCCGCGTGGTAGTGATGTTTCCCGCAGACTGTCAGCTGAGTAAGCCTCAGGCATGCTGTCGCAGGGGGCCTTGCGAAACCAAGAAATCTGTGTCTTAGACCTTGGCCTTGCCACTCCCGGAAAAAGGGGGCGACACGTCCTGTCCCGAGATGTAAATGGGAGAGGAGTGGGTGAGAGCTTTGTAAGTGAGTGTGAGAAGTTTGAATTGGATTCTGAAAGGGAAGGGGAGCCAGTGAAGGGCTTGTAGGAGAGGAGAGGTGGACGTAGTGCGTTGGGTGAGGAAGATGAGCCGGGCAGCAGCATTGAGGAAAGATTGGAGTGGAGAGAGGTGTTTGTCAGGAATGCCAGTCAGGAGGAGATTACAGTAGTCCAGTCTGGAGATGACCAGTAAGTGGATAAAGGCCCGTACACACTGGTCGATGTATCGGCCGTTCTCTTGAACGGCCGATACATCACGGGACCGTCGGCCAGTGTGTACGGGCGATACGTCTGTGAACTCCGTCGTTCACAGACGTATCGCGTCGGCCGCGCAGCACAGCCGACAGCCAATATATCTAACGATATATTGGCGCGTCGCTGTGTGTGTACGGGGCGGTCGTCCGACCGCCCGTACACATGCTGCGGCGGCCGGCGGTGATTGACAGGTGAACTGGGCGGGCGCTGACGTCAGTCCCCCGACGGATCGGGCTGTGTGTATGCACAGCACACTGCCCGATCCGTACATAGATATATCTGCAGATCAATTGATCTGCAGATATATCTAATAGTGTGTACCCACCTTAAGAGTCTTAGTAGCATCCTGGGTGAGAGGGTCTAATCCTGGAAATACTTATGAGATGAAAATGACAGGTTTGTGAGAGATGCTGAATGTGTGGTTTGAAGGAGAGGGAGGAGTCAAAGATTTCGCCAGCGCACTTGGGGGCTAGAGGAGATAGTAGTGCCATCTATGGATAATGAGAGTGTGGGAGGTGAGATTGTGCGGGAAGATGATCAGCTCGGTCTTGGACATTTTGAGTTTAAGAAAGCGCTGGGACATCCCGGAAGAGATAGCAGAGACAGTTGGAGGTACGAGTAAGGAGAGCCGGGGAGAGATCAGGGGAGGAAATGTAGATTTCAGTGTCATCAGCATAAAGATATTGGGAGTTAATAAGGTCACCTAAAGAGGACGTATAGAGAGAGAAAAGCAGTATAGCTGGCACAGGCACGATGATGTCAGAGCTGATAGAGGAGATTGTCGCCTGATACAGGCGCACGTGCCCATAAAACGGCGCCGGATTAGCGATGACTGCTATGTATAAGACCAGCTACATTGCGTTTCATCTAGAAGGCGTGTGATTTGTGTTATTGTTAAGTGACGGTGTATATAGGCCCTCATTCCGAGTTGTTCGCTCGCAAGCTGCTTTTAGCAGCATTGCACACGCTAAGCCGCCGCCTACTGGGAGTGAATCTTAGCTTATCAAAATTGCGAACGAAAGATTCGCAATATTGCGAAAAGACTTCTCTGTGCAGTTTCTGAGTAGCTCGAGACTTACTCTGCCAGTGCGATCAGTTCAGTGCTTGTCGTTCCTGGTTTGACGTCACAAACACACCCAGCGTTCGCCCAGACACTCCTCCGTTTCTCCAGCCACTCCCGCGTTTTTCCCAGAAACGGTAGCGTTTTTTCGCACACACCCATAAAACGGCCTGTTTCCGCCCAGAAACACCCACTTCCTGTCAATCACATTACGATCACCAGAACGAAGAAAAAACCTCGCAATGCCGTGAGTAAAATACCAATCTTCATAGCAAATTTACTTGGCGCAGTCGCAGTGCGAACATTGCGCAATTAGCGGAAAATCGCTGCGATGCGAAGAAAATTACTGAGCGAACAACTCGGAATGACCACCATAGTACGACTTTCTGCTAAGCTCTTGCAGAATGGCTGAAAACAAGAGATGTTTACCATGACGTGCTGAATTCTGTTTTACAGTTACTAGGTCAGGTCACCGACACAACCCCCCCCCCCTCCAATCCTCCACAGCAGATACGCCTCAGTCACAGGACTGCACGCAGCCCCCCCGCTCCATGGACTGACGGCCCCCACCCTATGAAGATAACGCCCAATGCCTCACAGTGCCGATTACTCAGCACATTCCACACTGCAGGGTTTCCGCACCTGAGGACACAGTTGCACAATGGCTGAGTGTTTATAGTCACTACAAACACTCGTACACAGCATAAATCCCCGGCGTCACATTCGTCCTCATTGCCCAACTCAGTGACTGCCTGCAGGCTTCATCCGAACACGTGGAGACAATAAGAGCTGGAGGAAGATATATCATACACTTTTATTTACACAGGGGTGCATGTAGGATGGGGGAATCTTCTGTGACTGGAGCAAAGACCCCCCCATATTCCTCACAGCTGTCAGTCCATAATACCGCGGTCACAGCTTAATAGAGAAGGAGGATCCACAAGAACAGCCTTGTGCGGCCTGAGGGTTGTGTGTCAGCTGGAAGGAGCTTCGGATCAGCTCTTCACAATATTCAATGGTGCTTCCTCTCACCAGCTGGAGACTCTCAACATCCACCACCACAAGGGCTCCATCCACTCCGAACACCCTGGAGACCAAGCAAAAGGCGTCATTCATAGATTTGTCTGGTGTCTTACAGTGTCCCCCAGCCTCATAGTGCCCCTTACCGTGCCCCCTAACCATGATACCATTACACACCGCACACTGCTGCAGCAGCCCTCCTAATCCCAGAATGCACCTCACCGTGCCCCCTAACCATGATACCATTACACACCCCACACTGCTGCAGCAGCCCTCCTAATCCCAGAATGCACCTCACCGTGCCCCCTAACCATGATACCATTACACACCCCACACTGCTGCAGCCCTCCTAATCCCAGAATGCACCTCACCGTGCCCCCAACCATGATACCATTACACACCCCATGCTGAGGCAGCCCTCCTAATCCCAGAGTGCCCCTAACTATGATTCCATTACACACCCCACACTGCTGCAGCAGCCCTCCTAATCCCAGAATGCACCTCACCGTGCCCCCAACCATGATACCATTACACACCCCATGCTGCTGCAGCAGCCTTCCTAATCCCAGAGTGCCCCTAACCATGATACCATTACACACCCCACACTGCTGCAGCAGCCCTCCTAATCCCAGAATGCACCTTACCGTGCCCCCTAACCATGATACCATTACACACCCCACACTGCTGCTGCAGCCCTCCTAATCCCAGAATGCACCTCACCGTGCCCCCTAACCATGATACCATTACACACCCCACACTGCTGCAGCAGCCCTCCTAATCCCAGAATGCACCTCACCGTGCCCCCTAACCATGATACCATTACACACCCCACACTGCTGCAGCAGCCCTCCTAATCCCAGAATGCACCTCACCGTGCCCCCTAACCATGATACCATTACACACCCCACACTGCTGCTGCAGCCCTCCTAATCCCAGAATGCCCCTTACTGTGCCCCCAACCATGATACGATTACACCCCCCCACACTGCAGCCCAACATTGCCTGCAGCCCTCCTAATATCTTCCTGCACTGCCCGATTCCATATCTCCAGCACCGACCTCACTTTCCTGTGATATAATCAGTTTAATTCACTTTTCTTGCGGATTTCCCAAAACTACAAAATACAATAAATACTGTGTCCCCTAACATACCTTACCACACCTCTGCTAAATGTATCTTTGGAGCCTCCTATCCGCTGCACTGCATAGCCCAGCATCCCCCTTACTAAGTCCCTGTACTAATAGGGTTCTCTCTGTGGCCCTCAGCCTTATAATTACCTTGCTGCGTCCTCTACCCCAGACAATGCTCCTCTGCTCCTCACATTCTGTGTTTAATCTCACATGGAAATTCTCCTCTGCCCCAGATCCATGCATGGACATCTCTGGGTCCAGCCAGAACTTCTTACTGCCCATTCTGTCCCTGTCTCCATCTTTCCCCTCTCACCTGTCTTCCTCGGTGACGTTTGAGTCCACACAGAATTTGTACTGAAATCCGGAACAACCTCCGCTCTCCACCTGGAGCCTCAGGAACTCGGAGCTACTGGTCACCTCACGCAGCCTCTGAAGTTAGAGATATCACCTCTGCGTCACTCCATTGCATATATGTCCCCCTATGGTACTACTATGAATCTATGGGCAAAACCATGTGCACTGCAGGGGGGGCAGATATAACATGTGCAGAGAGAGTTAGATTTGGGTGTGGTGTGTTCAATCTGCAATCTAATTTACAGTGTAAAAATAAAGCAGCCAGTATTTACCCTGCACAGAAACAAAATAACCCACCCACATCTAACTCTCTCTGCACGTTATATCTGCCTCCCCTGCAGTGCACATGGTTTTGCCCAATTGCTATCAAACATCCTGCTGCGATCAACTTGGAATTACCCCCAATGATGATATCCTATATGTGGTCAGTATGGTTAGAAGGCTGGATAATGACATCTCCTATATGTGGACGGTATAATGGTTAGGAGGATGGACAATAATGACATCTCCTGTATATGGACGATATAATGGTTAGGAGGATGGACAATAATGATATCTCCTATATGTGGTCGGTATAATGGTTAGGAGGATGGACAATAATGATATCTCCTATATGTGGTCGGTATAACGGTTAGGAGAATGGACAATAATGACATCTCCTGTATGTGGTCGGTATAATGGTTAGGAGCATGGACAATAATGATACCTCCTATATGTGGACGGTGTAACGGTCAGTGCATGGGCAATGATGACATCTCCTGTATGTGGTCAGTATAATGGTTAGGAGTATGGACAGTAATAACATCTCCTGTATGTGGTCGGTATAACGGTTAGGAGGATGGACAATAATGACATCTCCTGTATATGGTCGGTATAATGGTTAGGAGGATGGACAATAATGACATCTCCTGTATGTGGATGGTATAATGGTTAAGAGGATGGAGAATAATGACATCTCCTATATGTGGCCGGTGTAACGGTTAGGAGCATGGACAATAATGACATTGCCTATATGTGGTCGGTATAATGGTTAGGAGGCTGGACAGTAATGACATCTCCTGTTTGTGGTCGGTATAACGGTTAGGAGGAGAGACAATAATGATACCTCCTATATGTGGATGGTGTAACGGTTAGGAGCATGGACAATAATGACATTGCCTATATGTGGTCGGTATAATGGTTAGGAGGCTGGACAGTAATGACATCTCCTGTTTGTGGTCGGTATAACGGTTAGCAGGAGAGACAATAATGATACCTCCTATATGTGGACGGTGTAACGGTTAGTGCATGGGCAATGATGATATCTCCTATATGTGGTCAGTATAATGGTTAGGAGTATGGACAGTAATAACATCTCCTGTATGTGGTCGGTATAACGGTTAGGAGGATGGACAATAATGACATCTCCTGTATATGGTCGGTATAATGGTTAGGAGGATGGACAATAATGACATCTCCTGTATGTGGATGGTATAATGGTTAAGAGGATGGACAATAATGACATCTCCTATATGTGGCCGGTGTAACGGTTAGGAGCATGGACAATAATGACATTGCCTATATGTGGTCGGTATAATGGTTAGGAGGCTGGACAGTAATGACATCTCCTGTTTGTGGTCGGTATAACGGTTAGGGGGAGAGACAATAATGATACCTCCTATATGTGGATGGTGTAACGGTTAGTGCATAGACAATACTGACATCTCTTGTACGGAATACAGCGGGTGGTAATGTTTCTTACTCTCAGACAGCTCTCTGTAAGGTGGATTTCTCCGTCTGCCTGAGCCTGGGACACGCATCGCACAGGTCGGTCACGCGTGATCAGCGGGGAAAGCAGGCTCCTGCTGGAGAAACACAACGCTTTGTAAAATAATCCGGAAACGTTGACAGAATTTTCTATCTGTATTTAATGTGACGTCACAAACACAGGAAGATGTTCTCAGCCATTTAGCAATAGCCACCGTGAGGGAAGTCAGAGGGTAACACTACGCTCTTGTCTGTCAGGTGGGTAAATGCTGATTCTCACCCTCAGACTAAGGGGTCATTTCTATAACGTGCGCGCCGGGTCCTGCGAGCCGCTTCCATGGTGAACTTGCACTGCGAATGGCACTTGCGATACAATTTCAATCTTGCATTGCTTGTTCAGTGAAAATTCACATTTTTGTGTTGCACAAGGGAGTGAAAATCATTATTTTAATGTTAAAATGCCAGGACTTGCTCCAGAATAGGGTGGCCAATCCCAGGATGGGCGGGATCCCAGCCTAAAATGATCCGGGATTCAATCCCGGAACTGGCCACCATCTTCGTTATTTCTATGCTGATCAGCGTTGAGCGTCCTCAGGAGGCTCAGACGCTGGCCGGATCTCCCTGCTCAGCTCCCCCGGTCCCGGGCGGTAAACGCTGCGCAGCTTGATGTGATGTCAGAGGTTACAATGTGCAGCCAGCCACCCGCTGAACCTCACCGCCGCCGAACCTCACCGCCGCCCTGCACCTCCAGCAAGTGGCCCACCCTTCCCCCTATCCTGTTTGGGGTTAGTTATGTGGGTTGAGCAGGGAAGGGGGTGGGAGACTGAAAAAAAAAAAGCCATTCCTGGGATTGATCATTTTTCAATCCTGATTCCTGGGAATGAAAAAAAAAAGCCTGGGATTGGCCTCCCTACTCCAGAACCCCATCGTAACCTCCCTAATGAGTAATTAGCTTAATTGGGCCAATAATTACATGCCACTTTTGTTGTTTAAAAAAATATATTGCTTCAAATTACCCCCAAATCAACTTTTCCATATTTTAATGCACACCAAATGTAATTACAGCATTTATTTTATGAAAAATATCTGCTTTTTATCATATTTTTGCATAAAAAAAAAAAAAAAAGTGGCCTCAAATTACCCCAAAATCACCTGGTTTTTTTTTACTCTTTTTGTTTTTTTTTCCAGCAATTTTTTCATTTAATTGGTTTGAAATTAAACAAAATTAATTTGCTTTTTATATATTTTTTTAAACCCCTTATAAGAGTGCCCGGTGCTTTCCTTATGCACTAACAGCCTTCTATATGACTCTGCTAACAAAGTTTTCATACACACTCGACAATGGTGATCATTCAGAGTTGATCGCTCGCTAGCAGTTTTTAGCAGCCGTGCAAACGCTATGCCGCCTCCCACTGGGAGTGTATTTTAGCTTAGCAGAAGTGCGAACGAAAGGATCGCAGAGCGGCGGCAAAGTTTTTTTGTGCAGTTTTAGAGTAGCTCAAAACCTACTCAGCGCTTGCGATCACTGCAGACTATTCAGTTCCTGTTTTGACGTCACACACCCGCCCAGCGTTCGCCCAGCCACGCCTGCGTTTTCCTTGGCACGCCTGCGTTTTTATGAACACTCCCTGAAAACGGTCAGTTGACACCCAGAAACGCCCACTTCATGTCAATCACTCTGCGGCCAGCAGTGCGACTGAAAAGCTGCGCTAGACCCTGTGTAAAACTACATCGTTCGTTGTAATAGTACGTCGCGTGTGCGTATTGCGCCGCATACGCATGCACAGAAGTGCCGTTTTTTTTACCTCATCGCTGCACAGCGAACGAATGCAGCTAGCGATCAACTCGGAATGACCACCAATTTCTGGAGCGACAGTGCAATGGGGGTGGCCATGCAGTATTCGGCAACATGGCCCTATTCTGCGGTATCGCCAATCGGACATACACGCAGGTCTGACGGGCGAGGTCGCAGACGGCCCTTAGGAGTGGGCATCGTGTGATATATCGTCTGTACACACTTGTTCTGAACCGCCCGATTTCAGCCAGATCGTACGCAATATCTCCTAGTGAGTACTCACCCTTAGACCTTTAGAAGCTGCTTAGACAAGTGTGAGGGCCCCAGTACTATACGCTCTAGAGAGATCAGACACTTCCTCAGTGCGCCAGCTGCGCACTCCTGGACGTCTGTAGCATCATCAGTCTGCATATGATGTAACACCGTATTTGCTGCCTTCCAGAAACAAACTTCAATCTGACTTTGGGGGTCATTCCGAGTTGATCGCTAGCTGCCGTTGTTCGCTGCGTAGCGATCAGTGAAAATAAACGGCTAATCTGCGCATGCGTACGCGCGTCGTAGGGGTACAAAGTCCATTGTGGTTTAGCACTGGTTCTAGCGACGATTCCAATCGCACAGCCGGCCGCAAGACAGAAAGAGGGCGTTTCTGGGTGTCAACTGACCGTTTTCAGGGAGTGCTTAGAAAAACGCTGGCATGGCAGAAAAAACGCAGGCGTGGCTGGGCGGGTGTGTGACCTCAAAAGCCGTCCCTCCGTCGTTAGAATCAACGCACACGAAGAGTAACTACAGGGCTGGTCTTATTTTGCACAAAACCATTTTGTAAGAGCTCTGCTGCACAGGCGTTCACACTTCTGCAGAGCTAAAATACACTCCCCATTGGGCGGCAACAATGCGTTTGCACGAATGCTAAAAACTGCTAGCGAGTGATCAACTCTGAATTACCCCCCTTGTGTAATCTAATTTCATTGCTAACTGCTTTCTTCTGAGGGCTGCGACTGAACATATTCGCACTTTAAGGCTCAATGCTTTAACCTGATTAGCACCAACTAAATACTGGTTACTTTAATAGAGATCAACCAGCGCAGTGTATATATATATATTTTATGAATTTGACTGGTGATACAAGTAAAGGAATGGTGGAATTATCATTATTACATGCTGGAGGTCAGTAATGTGTGTCGGTTGTATGGGGTCATGTTGGGGGTGAGCGATGTGCGTCAGGTGTACAGAGTCATGCTGGGAGTCAGCAATCTATTTTGGGTGTAGGGGGTCAAGCTGGGGATCGTTGATGTGTGTCGGCTGTATGGAGTCATGTTGTGAGTTAGTGATGTGTGTTGGCTGTAGGGGGTCATGTTGTGAGTTAGTGATGTGTGTTGGCTGTAGGGGGTCATGTTGTGAGTTAGTGATGTGTGTCGGCTGTATGGAGTCATGTTGCGGGTTAGTGATGTGTCGGCTGTATGGAGTCATGTTGCGGGTTAGTGATGTGTCGGCTGTAGGGGGTCATGTTGCGAGTTAGTGATGTGCGTCGGCTGTAGGGGATTATGTTGCGGGTTAGTGATGCGTGTCGGCTGTAGGGGGTCATGTTGCGGCTTAGTGATGTGTGTCGGCTGCAGGGGGTCATGTTGCGGGTTAGTGGTGTGTGTCAGCTGTAGGGGGTTATGTTGCGGGTTAGTGATGTGTGTCGGCTGTATGGAGTCATGTTGTGAGTTAGTGATGTGTGTTGGCTGTAGGGGGTCATGTTGTGAGTTAGTGATGTGTGTCGGCTGTATGGAGTCATGTTGCGGGTTAGTGATGTGTGTCGGCTGTAGGGGGTCATGTTGCGAGTTAGTGATGTGCGTCGGCTGTAGGGGATTATGTTGCGGGTTAGTGATGCGTGTCGGCTGTAGGGGGTCATGTTGGGGCTTAGTGATGTGTGTCGGCTGCAGGGGGTCATGTTGCGGGTTAGTGGTGTGTGTCAGCTTTAGGGGGTTATGTTGCGGGTTAGTGATGTGTGTCGGCTGTAGGGGGTTATGTTGCGGGTTAGTGATGTGTGTCGGCTGTAGGGGGTTATATTGCGGGCTAGTGATGTGTGTCGGCTGTAGGTGGTCATGTTGCATGTTAGTGATGTGTGTCGGCTGTAGGGGGTCATGTTGCGGGTTAGTGATGTGTGTCGGCTGTAGGTGGTTATGTTGCGGGTTAGTGATGTGTGTCGGCTGTATGGAGTCATGTTGCGGGTTAGTGATGTGTGTCGGCTGTAGGGGGTCATGTTGCGAGTTAGTGATGTGCGTCGGCTGTAGGGGGTTAGTGATGCGTGTCGGCTGTAGGGGGTCATGTTGCGGCTAAGTGATGTGTGTCGGCTGCAGGGGGTCATGTTGCGGGTTAGTGATGTGTGTCGGCTGTAGGTGGTTATGTTGCGGGTTAGTGATGTGTGTCGGCTGTAGGGAGTCATGTTGAGGGTTAGTGATGTGTGTCGGCTGTAAGGGGCCATGCTGGGGGTCATTGATGATCTGTGTGGGGGTCAGTGATGATCTGTTTGGGGGGACATGCTGGGGGTCAGTGATGATCTGTGTGGGGGGCCATGCTGGGGGTCAGTGATGATCTGTGTGGGGGGTCATTAATGATCTGTGTGGGGGGACATGCTGGGGGTCAGTGATGATCTGTGTGGGGGGCCATGCTGGGGGGTAGTGATGATCTGTGTGGGGGGCCATGCTGGGGGTCAGTGATGATCTGTGTGGGGGGACATGTTGGGGGTCAGTGATGATCTGTGTGGGGGGCCATGCTGGGGGGTCAGTGATGATCTGTGTGGGGGTACATGCTGGGGGTCAGTGATGATCTGTGTGGGGGGACATGCTGGGGGTCAGTGATGATCTGTGTGGGGGGTCAGTGATGATCTGTGTGGGGGGCTATGCTGGGGGTCAGTGATGATCTGTCTGGGGGGACATGTTGGGGGTCAGTGATGATCTGTGTGGGGGGCCATGCTGGGGGTCAGTGATGATCTGTGTGGGGGTCAGTGATGATCTGTGTAGGGGGTCAGTGATGATCTGTGTAGGGGGTCAGTGATGATCTGTGTGGGGGTCAGTGATGATCTGTGTGGGGGGACATGCTGGGGGTCAGTGATGATCTGTGTGGGGGGTCAGTGATGATCTGTGTGGGGGGCCAGTGATGATCTGTGTGGGGGGACATGCTGGGGGTCAGTGATGATCTGTGTGGGGGGACATGCTGGGAGGTAGTGATGATCTGTGTGGGGGACATGCTGGGGATCAGTGATGATCTGTGTGGGGGTCAGTGATGATCTGTGTGGGGGTCAGTGATTATCTGTGTGGGGGGTCAGTGATGATCTGTGTGGGGGTCAGTGATGATCTGTGTGGGGGGACATGCTGGGGGTCAGTGATGATCTGTGTGGGGGGTCAGTGATGAACTGTGTGGGGGTCAGTAATGATCTGTGTGGGGGTCAGTGATGATCTGTGTGGGGGGACATGCTGGGGGTCAGTGATGATCTGTGTGGGGGGACATGCTGGGGGTCAGTGATGATCTGTGTGGGGGGTCAGTGATGAACTGTGTGGGGGTCAGTGATGATCTGTGTGGGGGTCAGTGGTGATCTGTGTGGGGGGACATGCTGGGGGTCAGTTATGATCTGTGTGGGGGGACATGCTGGGGGTCAGTGATGATCTGTGTGGGGGGTCAGTGATGATCTGTGTGGGGGGCCAGTGATGATCTGTGTAGGGGGTCAGTGATGATCTGTGTGGGGGGTCAGTGATGATCTGTGTGGGGGGACATGCTGAGGGTCAGTTATGATCTGTGTGGGGGGACATGCTGGGGGTCAGTGATGATCTGTGTGGGGGACATGCTGGGAGTCAGTGATGATCTGTGTGGGGGTCAGTGATGATCTGTGTGGGGGGACATGCTGGTGGTCAGTGATGATCTGTGTGGGGTGTCAGTGATCTGTGTGGGGGGACATGCTGGGGGTCAGTGATGATCTGTGTGGGGGGACATGCTGGGGGTCAGTGATGATCTGTGTGGGGGGTCAGTGATGAACTGTGTGGGGGTCAGTGATGATCTGTGTGGGGGTCAGTGATGATCTGTGTGGGGGACATGCTGGGGGGTAGTGATGATCTGTGTGGGGGGTCATGCTGGGGGTCAGTGATGATCTGTGTGGGGGTCAGTGATGATCTGTGTGGGGGGACATGCTGGGGGTCAGTGATGATCTTTGTGGGGGACATGCTGGGGGTCAGTGATGATCTGTGTGGGGGGACATGCTGGGGGGTCAGTGATGATCTGTGTTGGGGACATGCTGGGGGGTCAGTGATGATCTGTGTGGGGGGACATGCTGGGGGGGTTAGTGATGATCTGTGTAGGGGACATGCTGGGGGGTCAGTGATGATCTGTGTGGGGGTCAGTGATGATCTGTGTGGGGGTCAGTGATGATCTGTGTGGGGGACCATGCTGGGGGGTCAGTGATGATCTGTGTGGGGGGTCAGTGATGATCTGTGTGGGGGGACACGCTCAGCAGTGGAGGGTCAGGGTGCAGCAGAGGTATATATAGTGTGACAGAGGGGCAGTGCGGCCGCAGGCATCATGTCCCCTCACAGCACTCTCTGGCCAGTGACAGGTGCTGGGCTGGAGCTGGGACAGACTAGTGCGGCGGCGGCTGCCCAGTGTCAGGTGTACGGGCGCTGATATTGGGGCGCTGATATTGGGGCGCTGACCCCTCCCCCTCTCACCTCCGTCCGGGCCTCAGCAGCGTCAGGAGCCGTACTGCCGCCATGTTGGACATCGGCCCCGCCCAATCCGTTCTGATTGGTCCTCTCCGAGTCTGTCCTCGCCCTGATTGGACGGCGTGGTTCACATGATGGTGACGTATATGAGCGGACCGATACAAGGAAGTCATAAGACCTAGCAGAGGAAACGAGAAGTATCACCCGGAGCGGGCGCGATGTGAGTACATTCCGGGGCCCGGGCACACGCCCGCCATTAACCGGGGTACCGGGGAGGACGGGCGGCTGTCAGTGATCTGCTGCTGCTGGGCCGGTGTTATGTGCTGGCCACTATGTCGGGGGGAGGGGGCTGTGTTCTGTGTGGGGTTGGGAAGGCAGAATTTTGGGTTGTAAGGATTATCATGGGGAGAGGGACAGTGTACTGGGCGTGAGGATGGGGGGGGAGAGGGACAGTGTACTGGGGTGTGAGGATGGGGGGGGGGGGACAGTGTACTGGGGTGTGAGGATGGGGGGGGACAGTGTACTGGGGTGTGAGGATGGGGGGGGGGACAGTGTACTGGGGTGTGAGGTTGGGGGGAGGACAGTGTACTGGGGTGTGAGGAGGGGGGGGCGACTGTACTGGGGCGTGAGGATGGGGGGGGCAACAGTGTACTGGGGCGTGAGGATGGGGGGGGCAACAGTGTACTGGGGTGTGAGGAGGGGGGGGCGACAGTGTACTGGGGCGCGAGGAGGGGGGGCGATAGTGTACTGGGGCGTGAGGAGGGGGGGCGATAGTGTACTGGGGCGTGAGGAGGGGGGGGGCCACAGTGTACTGGGGCGTGAGGAGGGGGGGGGCCACAGTGTACTGGGGCGTGAGGAGGGGGGGGGCCACAGTGTACTGGGGCGTGAGGAGGGGGGGGGCCACAGTGTACTGGGGCGTGAGGAGGGGGGGGGCCACAGTGTACTGGGGCGTGAGGAGGGGGGGGCCACAGTGTTCTGGGGCGTGAGGAGGGGGGGGCCACAGTGTACTGGGGCGTGAGGAGGGGGGGGGGGCGACAGTGTACTGGGGCGTGAGGAGGGGGGGGGGGGGCGACAGTGTACTGAGGTGTGAGGAGGGGGGGGGCGACAGTGTACTGAGGTGTGAGGAGGGGGATCATGTAGTTGGAGTGGGACAGTATTCTGGGGCGTGGTGATTATGTAGAGGGACAGTATTTTTTTGCTGAATGTAGGCTGCCATGGTGGGGAGGGAGTCTGTGTTGAAAATCAGGTGTGGAGAACATGCTGGGGGGCATGTATTCTGGGTCAAGTGTTGGGTGTATTATAGTTTAATGTTATTGTTGTGTCCTAGTGACTTCTGGGTGACCTGTAATAACCTGTTTCCGTGGCAGTCTTATGACCATTGTCTGAGTACAGGCAGACGTTCTAGAGAAGTGATTCACTAGAGGATGTACAAGGTGCAGATGATACTTGTGTAGTGAAATACAGCAACACGACAGAGTGTGTGTGTGTGTGTGTATGTGTATATATATATATGTGTATGTATGTGTATGTATGTATGTATGTATGTATGTATGTATGTATATATATATATATATATATATGTGTATGTGTGTGTATATATATATATATATATATATATATGTATATATGTGTGTATATATATATATATATATATATATATATGTGTATGTATATATATATATATATATATATATATATATATATATATATATATATATATATGTGTATATGTGTGTATATATATATATATATATATATATATATATATATATATATATATATATATATATATGTGTATATATACAAATCCACAAAAGCAGCCGCTTCTCACTTATCATTTAGAAAACGCTGGTGCACGGTTGGTGTAATCATATAGAAAAAATCCAAGAATAACCACACAGGTGATTGTACCCAGAAATACCAGCACACAGCTTAGATGTGCTGCGGATGGCAGTGTACAGCACCATGTCACTTTATCTATTCCCATGATGAAGATAGTCGAAACAGCTGTCGGAATGATAAGTACTCATTGATCTATTCATGCTGCTACCATCATGTGTGCTATATGCTTGTTGCCTTTTTAAATGATTTTTCTGGACAAGTAAAACTTCTTCTTTTGCATCTAAGCTGTGTGCTGGTATTTCTGGGTACAATCACCTGTGTGGTTATTCTTGGATTTTTTCTATGTGTATATATATATGTGTGACCACCCTTTGCCTTCAAAACAAAAATTCTTCTAGGTACATAGGTACACTCGCACACAGTATTTGAAGGAACTCGGCAGGGAGGTTGTTCCAAACATCTTGGAGCACTAACCAGAGATCTTCTGTGAATGTAGACTTGCTCAGATCCTTCTCTCTTATTATTCTTCTTTACACTGAAGTTGGTTCTTAATAACATCAGCTGTATGTTAGGGGTCATTGGCTCCAAATTAATTCTGCAGTAGGACAATAGGACGTCTCCCTGATGGTATTGCATGATGGAATAGTACCTGCTTGTGCGTCTTACTTGCATAGCGATGCAAATAAGACACATTTTCCACAAAAATACGCCTGATGATAGCAGAACTGCCGGCTCACTCACCATGTATCTCACTGTGCATGGCGTATTGAGGCGAGACGTATGAGGGCGCATATGTAGTTAAAAGAAAAGGGGGTCAGTTTATTGATGCTATTAACTCAGTCATGCCGGCTTCCGTATGATGTAAATTTCCCTGCCATTTACCATGTAGGAGATATTCCGCTTTGTAAAGCAGGATGCTGTATTGAAAGGATGTAGTTATAATGGCAACACAACATGTCTACATCTGAAATGTTCACGTTCTACACAGACCGGAGGGGAGTTTAGGGTTAAGATCTAGGGGGAGGGTTAGGCTGCGGAAGGGTACGTTGGGCACTGGGGGGAGGGTACGTTGGGCACTGGGGGGAGGGTTAGGCTGCGGGAGCGTACGTTGGGCACTGGGGGGAGGGTTAGGCTGCGGAAGGGGATGTTGTGCACTGGGGGGGAGGGTTAGGCTGCGGAAGGAGCGGTTAGGCTGCGGGAGGGGATGTTGTGCACTGGGGGGAGGGTTAGGCTGCGGAAGGAGAGGTTAGGCACTGGGGGGGGAGGGTTAGGCTGCGGAAGGAGAGGTTAGGCTGCGGGAGGGGATGTTGTGCACTGGGGGGAGGGTTAGGCTGCGGAAGGAGAGGTTAGGCTGCGGGAGGGGATGTTGTGCACTGGGGGGAGGGTTAGGCTGCGGAAGGAGAGGTTAGGCACTGGGGGGGGAGGGTTAGGCTGCGGAAGGAGAGGTTAGGCACTGGGGGGGGAGGGTTAGGCTGCGGAAGGAGAGGTTAGGCTGCGGGAGGGGATGTTGTGCACTGGGGGGAGGGTTAGGCTGCGGAAGGAGAGGTTAGGCTGCGGGAGGGGATGTTGTGCACTGGGGGGAGGGTTAGGCTGCGGAAGGAGAGGTTAGGCACTGGGGGGGGAGGGTTAGGCTGCGGGAGGGTATGTTGGGCACTGGGGGGGGAGGGTTAGGCTGCGGAAGGGGACGTTAGGCACTGGGGGGGAGGGTTAGGCTGCGGAAGGAGAGGTTAGGCTGCGGGAGGGGATGTTGTTTACTGGGGGGGGAGGGTTAGGCTGCGGAAGGAGAGGTTAGCCACTGGGGGGGGGGAGGGTTAGGCTGCGGAAGGAGAGGTTAGGCTGCGGGAGGGGATGTTGTGCACTGGGGGGAGGGTTAGGCTGCGGAAGGAGAGGTTAGGCACTGGGGGGGGAGGGTTAGGCTGCGGAAGGAGAGGTTAGGCTGCGGGAGGGGATGTTGTGCACTGGGGGGAGGGTTAGGCTGCGGAAGGAGAGGTTAGGCACTGGGGGGGGGGGAGGGTTAGGCTGCGGAAGGAGAGGTTAGGCTGCGGGAGGGTATGTTGTGCACTGGGGGGAGGGTTAGGCTGCGGAAGGAGAGGTTAGCCACTGGGGGGGGGGGGGAGGGTTAGGCTGCGGAAGGAGAGGTTAGGCTGCGGGAGGGTATGTTGTGCACTGGGGGGAGGGTTAGGCTGCGGAAGGGGACGTTAGGCACTGGGGGGGGGAGGGTTAGGCTGCGGAAGGAGAGGTTGGGCTGCGGGAGGGGATGTTGTGCACTGGGGGGAGGGTTAGGCTGCGGAAGGAGAGGTTAGGCACTGGGGGGGGGGGAGAGTTAGGCTGCGGAAGGAGAGGTTAGGCTGCGGGAGGGGATGTTGTGTACTGGGGGGAGGGTTAGGCTGCGGAAGGAGCGGTCAGGCACTGGGGGGGGGGGGGGGGTTAGGCTGCGGGAGGGGATGTTGGGCACTGTGGGGGGAGGGTTAGGCTGCAGAAGGAGAAGTTAGGCACTGAGGGGGGGGGGGGGAGATTAGGCTGCGGAAGGAGAGGCTAGGCACTGGGAGAGGCTAGGATTAGGCTGCGGAAGTAGGGTTAGGAGTTAGAAGCGGCGTATGATCCTCCAGAATCATGATGTCCTCACTGGATTCAGAAGACACAGCTGGAGCAGCCAAACCAGGTCATCATTGGACCCCAGGGATGAAGCTGATATGCTGCCTGTAAAATAAATGAACCACACCCGGATTTATTATCGGGGACTGCGGATTTCAGCAATTTACCAGCTCCCTAAAGCTTAACCTTTCTGAGCTTGGCTCCAATATACAGACAGCATGAGATGCTATGGGCTATATCACCACCAGAGGGAGCTAGCTTCACACCCCTCTCCGGTAACTGGAATAGGTGCCTATCCCTAACTGAAACACAGCAGTCATTGCCAGGGGGGGCTGTTATCCATGATTTCAGTGATAAATAGCTGGAGATGGTGTGCACAAGAGGAACGGGCAGTACTGTACTTGCTTCTTTGTAGAACGTTGGACTCTGCAGCTCACAGCAAATACAGAGCAAAGCAACGTTATAGTGTTGCAAAATACAGAGATTGCCACTTCAGTTACTCATCCATTCACCTCTGGACAGCAGTGCTTAGACTGTCTGGAAGATTCTCCACCATATATGATGATCTCAGCCATTAAGCAATAATCAAGAAATCCCTAATCGGGAGGCCATACCAAGAATTAAGGACACGGGGGTAAATGTGATGGGGTGCGAGAGTGCCTGTATTTTTAAATCGTCAACCATATTTACAAGACAATACCAACCGGGTTTGGGCTTGTAAATGATTGCCGCTTTAAAGAAAGGCGGGCAGTCTCACACCCTATTATGTATACCCATTGTCTGCAATTCTCTGATCCAGAATGGATAATACAACCGTTTCCAGTGCTCCAGGATTGGAATCTCCTCTCTCCGCAAAGGGTAACGCGGGCGACCTGCTCACCAAAAGAATTGGGAACTCTTACATACTGGAAATGAGAGCTGAATGGTAAACAATCTGACTCTGACAGTAGTTGCTGTGGAAGCACCTCGGAGTGGCATAACAGGACAGGGGAGGCCTTCAAAGGTCACCGGGGAGGTACCGGAAGCAAACCTACAGTGTGGGAAGTAGCAACACTAAAACCTCAGTCCCTCTCAGTATCCCATGTCACAGGCAAGGAGAATGCAATGGGCGATTTATACAAGCTGGAGGCAAGTCTACTGAAGGGATTGGTCCTTACAGCAGGACATCTCTCCAACTACTGGTAGTCTTCCTGGACATTATGCCAACAAGTCAGAATGCCACAGGAACAGAAGGGGTGGTTGCACCGTCAATCTCATGGAGGTTTCGGATAGCTTATGTCGGTGATTCCCAAACTCTGACCCAAAGGAGCACGAACAGTCCAGGTTTTAGAGATATCAATGGTTCAGCACACATTCATACTGCCTGAAGTAATAATTAATACCCCTTTCACACAGAGAACCTAATTACTGGGCACTTTTACCCGGTAATTTGTGGATCAACACTGGTCCTTTTTCTGTGTGAAAGGGTCAGAATTCCCGGGACTTCGACCCGGCTTGTCACGCTTCACAAATGTGGTGACACGGACTGGAGGAAGCGCAGGGATCTGGGCAGACTGAGGAGGCCGTGAGATAAACATATGGTGCTTTTCTCTTCCCCTAGCTGTGAACATGTCTCTGTGGCGAGTGGCGGTCCTGTGGGCCGTTGTCTTTGTGTCGGTGGCGGTCAGTGAGCCTCTGGTGTTCAAGGACTGTGGTGAGTATTATGGAGAGAAGGGTGTGACTGTCTGTAATCCAGGTCTGATGTCTTTCTGACTGCATCTGTTTGGTCTTCCAGGCTGCGTGCAGGGAAAGCTGATAAGCGTGGATGTGTCTCCTTGTCCCACGCAGCCCTGTCCCCTAGTGAAAGGCAGCACCTACACCATCAATGTGACCTTCACCAGCAGTAAGATACGATGCTTCTGTTGCTGTGTGCCAATGCGCCTGGTCCCTGTAACTCAGCAGCTTTGTGTTTTGTAGGTGAAGACTCTCCGAGTTGTTCGGCGGTGGTGCACGGCCTTATCGGAGGATTCCCTGTGCCGTTCCCACTTCCCGAAGCAGATGGGTGTAAAAGTGGGATTTCCTGCCCCGTGAAGGCTGGCCAAACATACACTTACCTGACCAAGATGCCTATCAAACCAGAGTACCCTCAAGTGAGTCACCCTGGGCTTCTCTAGCAACGAGCGAAGGCCCAGATTTATCAAGCCTTGGCGGTGGTAAAGTACCAACCAATCAGCTCCTTACTGTCCTTTTTCAAACACAGCCTGTAACATGACAGGATCCGATTGGCTGGTACTTTACCACCATGCAATTTATCACTCTCCGAGGCTTGATAAATCTGGGTATCAGTGTCAACATCAGCATAATCATTCTCCATCCACATAATTGTTACAAATGCCCTGTATCAGCCCCCAAAGTCAGTGCGGGCAGGATGCATCCCACCACTCGTCACAAGGATACTGGCACTTAGTAACGCTGTCTGCTTGAAGAAAATCACAAAGGACAGCTCTCCCGTTACGAGCTGTCTTTTGCGATAGGAGGGTTTAGGACCGGGAGACCTTATGCACAAGTATCCAGTGACGCACACGTCGCTGTAAGGGATACGATTGGATCTCTCTCAGGGGTAACGTGAAAAAAGCACATAGGCTACTATTGGGCAACGCCCACCGCACCCAAGCTCCGAAATGTATAGCATTCCGGAGCTTAGTGCATGCACGGTAAGCGCCAACCCTCAGAAAATGGCTTTTTCGGAGGTTTGACCGCAAAATACAGCTTGATGCATCCCGTCCTGGGTCTGTTCTGCAGAATATGGTGGCATATAGCCCTGGGTGGTAGCTTGTGCTAATGACACTTTATGACTGCGATCTCCCTCTCCTCTCCAGATGAAACTGGTTGTGCGCTGGGAGCTGCGGGACGCCGATAACAAGAACTACTTCTGCTGGGTCATCCCCGTACACATCGTTGATGGCTAAAGAGACGGTGTGACGCTGTAACCAGCAATCTATGTCCCTATTTTAACTTAGCCGGTAAATAATTATCTTACACTCTGTCTCTCGACTGCTGTGCAGTTATAACCCTTCAGCTTTTACATTCAGAATAAATTATAAGGGGACTATGATGTTTCTTTGGTAATATTTTTAATTAAAAAAAAATCAACTGAAATAAATTGTCAATTAACACCTGTTAAATGCTTTGTTACTGATCATCCCAGCCAATAAAATTTTATCCGATTGTTCAGAAGGGCGTTTCATTCCACCATAAGCTGGGGTCTGTCAATGTGTTATCTAGAGGAGAGGAGGGATTTTCTCTCCCCCTGACAATTCCAGTGTAACGTTCGCTAGGAATGGCTCAGAGCATTGTCCCATCCAGTGTAAGCTTTAGCATCACATAGAGACAGGAGTTTGTGCTTTTCTTAGCTGCTGTTCGTTCCTCTAGAGGAAAACTTGAGGGAATGCCATAGTTGGGAACGTCTGTAAAAGTAACACCCACTGTGGGTGAATCTTAGCCAGGGCCCATTACACCATCCCGAATCCTTCACATCCCTCACTGATGGCGAGTTTCAGCATCCTGTGCATCTCGTCGTAGGAATCGTAGGTGGGGAGACATAGCTGGTTGAAACTAAGGGAGAAGGAAAGATCCTTTTTTAATAAAACTCTGTTTTCTATTACTTACAATGCATCATAGGAGGATAGAGTGCAAAGAGTTTACTCACTCAGCCTCCTGCCTTGTAAAAGAACAATGATTTCCATAGCAAAACGCCACATTTTCATATGAAGGGGGAGATTTATCAAATCTTGGAGAAAGTATCAGCCAATCAACTTATATCTCAAGCACAGCCTCTACAATGACAGAAGCTGATTGGTTGGTACTTTATCTCTTAAGATTTCAAAAATCTCACCCCAAAACGTAAATTTATTTTTCATCCACTAGGGGTCACTGGAGTACTCTTGGGATATGGATGGGGCGTTAGCAGGGACAGGCACATTTAAATATTTAAATTAGTAACCCTCCACCCTCCCAAAGGTACCTCAGTGTTTTTTGTGCCTTGCTGGGAAGGCACACGTGGAGCATTCTCCACAAGTTTTCTTCTATTTTTGAAAGATTTTTAAATTTTTACACTCAATCCCTTCCCAGCTTATAAAGAAGCTTGGGTCTGGGATTGTTGGTGCTGCTGCATGCAGCAATTGGCTTGTTGGCGCTCAGGAGAGGAGCCCCGCCATAGACCAAAATCAGCAGTAGCTGATTTCAGCCTGAAGCTGCAAACTGAGCTGGACAGAGCCTAGTAAGAGAAGCCCCGTCATAGGGGGTCATTCCGAGTTGATAGTCTTCCCAGACATGCGGGGGGACGCCCAGCACAGGGCTAGTCCGTCCCGCATGTCTGTCCGGCTCCCCCCCCCCCCCCCCCCAGTACAAAAGCATCGCTGATGCTTTTGTACTTGAAGAGTAACGTCTGGCCAGCGCACCTGCGTTGGCCGGACCGCGCCCCCGAAAATGGCGGCTAAATGCTGCCCCCTCCCGCCCAGTGAACGCCTCTGCCTATCAGGCAGAGGCGTTCGCTAGGTAACGACTGCCTTCAGCCGCCTAGCATGCGCAGTTTCGACCCGACCGCTGCGAACAACTGCAGCGTGCGATCGTGTCAGAATGACCCCCATAGCCTCCACTACTTTCAGTTAAGGAGCGGGCAGGCACTCGTACACAGCTTAAAGAAAACACCGCTAACCTGCAATCATATCAACCAAGCACCGCAAATTACATCCATAAGTCTCCTCGCCGGCTGGCGAGTGGAGCGGCCGTTGACACCACACAGGGATCCAGAGGAAGCGGAGCCTTACGGCAGCATGACTTCCGGTCACAGTGCAGCTTCCGGCGGGACTCTGGGACTGACCAACAGAGCGAGGTGGACACCAAGCCCTGCACATTTAGAGATCTGCTGGGGACGGAGAGAGTGAGTTCAGCAGCAACAGCGGAAACATCAGTAGAACACTCACAGCTCCGTAAGACATCGGAGAGACATAAGAAGTGTTGGTTAGTTTGTTGTACCTGGCAGGCCGGGACGCCGGCTTCTCGGAACACAACCCCCTCAGACTAAACTCACTCTATCATCAAGTGGGGATTCCAAGACCGAAGGGTCAACATTGCACCCCTCGGAGACTGCGAACTGTATTAAACCAGTTAACCAGATATGAACTTTGTGCACCACAGAATATGGACTTCTGACCCTACACTTAAAACTAACATATGTGTAAGACCCTAGCTTGCAAAATTATTTTCATTTGATGTTTATATCATTGTTTTCTGACCGATACTCAGCATTGTGACTGAATAAAAGTATTACCAGATGACACAGACACCTGTTTATTATACACTGATTATACATTTTTCATACATTTGACAACATGCATTGGTGAGTGCAGGAACCATGGAAGAATCCGGATAAACTGTTTTTTATGCCTACATGGTTTTTGTCTAACTACCTGTTCCCAGAGTCTGACAACTAAATGGGAAAATCCACAGACTGTGGATTCCTCTGTGTCAAATCTTTCCAAGAAAGTTCACCATTCCAGTCCCTGCTGCTATGATGCACTTTGGCTCCGTTCTTCACAGGCGGAGGCAGAGTCAAAACGGGGAATAGAAGCGTTACCTTACACTGGCAATATGTTGTTTGGTCCTGAATTAGACAAATGGATGTCTCAGGCCACTGGGGGAAAGTCTGTTTTCCTGCCATTGCCCACACCAGTTCCAAAATGGAAATACGCTGGACCAGCGTTCAAATCCTTTAGAACTCAGTCCTTTCGATGCCATGCTAGAGGAACAACCATACAGAGTAGATGTGGTTGTCAGTAAACCACTAACCGTCGTCCGGACACACAGGCCGCTGACAAGCCAGTGGCATAACTGGCTTTCCAGCCCATCTCGATCTTCAGTTGTCGGAGCACGCCTTCAGACGTTTCACTTGGCGTGGTTTCAGACATCCATTGATGGATCCGCAATTTAGTGTTCAAAGGTTGCAAAATAGTTGATTGTCTGCCACCAATGTGAATTTTCAAGACAGGCCTGCCTGTGTCAGGGGATAAGAAGGCAGTTCTGCAGACCACGCTTCAGTCTCTCGCAGATTCAGCGGTTTTGATTCCAGTCCCAGTTCACCAACCGGGTCAAGGTTATTATTCCAATCTTTTTGTAGTACCAAAGCCGGACGGCTCGGTCAGACCGATATTGAACCTCAAGGGGCTCAATCAGTATGTCACTTACTACAGATTCAAGATTGAATCCCTGCCGTCAATGATTGCAGGTTTAGAACCACAGGAATTCATGATTTTGCTGTCTCTCAAGGATGTGTACTTACACATTCCAATTTGGCCACTGCATCAGGTGTATTTAAGGTTTGCAGTACAACCGAACCATTATCAATTTCAGGCATTACCGTTTGGCCTCGCATCAGCGCCTCAGGTATTCACAAAGATGTCTGTGATGATAGCTCATCTCAGATCCCTGGGAGTGATAATAGTTCCGTACTTAGACGATCTTCTCATCAAGGCTCCGTCTCAACAAATACTCCTTCAACATGCCTTAATAACTAACTAAACGTACAATGTACTGGTTCAGCATGGTTGGATTGTCAACTTCAAGAAATCAAGCTTGACTCCGTCTTAAAGACTTCAATTCATGGGAATGATTCTGGATACGGTGGATCAACGAGTTTACCTGCCAGAACAGAAAGCACAAAGTACTTGTCATCTAGTGCTCAAACCACGGACAGTCTCAGTGCATTCGACTATTAGGAAAAATGGTGGCGTCTTTCGAGGCACTCCAGTTGGGAAGATTTCACTCGCATCCTTTTCAACTAGATCTTCCTGACCAGTGGTCAGGCTGCATCTTCACATCCGTTGGTGTGGTTGTCTCCAAGGGCCAGAGTTTCACTACTCTGGTGGCTCCACATACACAATCTCACAGCAGGAAGAAGGTTCGGAGTCTGGAATTAGATAATTCTGACGACGGATGCAAGTCTCAGAGGTTAGGGAGTAGTGGTCCTAAATAGTCAGCTTCAGGGTCTTTGGTCAGACCGAGAAAGATTACTCTCAATAAATGTCCTGGAACTCAGGGCAATTTACAACGCGCTGCGACAGGCAGTGCACATGCTCCAGTCTCAGACTGTCCAAGTTCAGTCAGACAACGTGATGGCAGTTGCATACATCAACAAACAAGAAGGGACTCCAAGCCGCATGACCATGCGTGAAGTTACTCGAATCATCAATTGGGCTGAGCATCACCAGGTGATAGTCGGCAGTGTTCATTCCAGGAGTGGACAACTGGGAGGCAGATTATCTCAGCCGTCAGGATTTTAATCTAGGCAAATGGACGTTAAATTCAGAAGGTTACCTGATGTTGGTCCAGCGGTGGGGTTACCCACAGGTGGACGTAATGGCATCTCGACCAAAATCATCAAACACCCCAGTATGTGTCCAGAACAAGAGATCCAAAGGCAGTGGCGGTTGATGCTCTCACAATAGCTGGCCATACAGCCTTGTATCTGTTTCCACCAATTCCGCTGCTTCCTCGGTTGCTAGGGCGGAACAAAGGAGAGTCCACAACAGTCATACTAGTGGCGCCTCATTGGCCACGGAGAGCGTGGTTCTTGAATCTCCGCGGTCTACTCACAGATGATCTGTGGCCGCTCCCGCTACGTCCAGACCTGCTACAACAGGGTCCGTTTCTTTACCCCGATTTAGTGCGGCTGCGTTTGACGGGGTGGCTGTTGAAACCGCTTTCTTAAGACGCGAGGGCATTCCAGAGTCGGTTATACCAACCATGTTACGTGCTAGGAAGACAGTTACAGCAACTCATTATCACCGGACTTGGCGAGTTTATATAGGGTGGTGTGAAGTTTGGAAGTTTCCGACATCTTTCAAGTTATCCCGTCTTGCTATTTATACAGACGGGGTTAGATGGAGGACTATGTTTAGCTACACTAAAGGTGCAGGTCTCTGCCTTGTCAATTTTCTTTCAAAAGTGTTCGGCCCTTTTGCCAACAGTCCACACTTTCCTGCAAGGTGTCCTCAGAGTTCAACCTACAGCGACATGGGACTTGAATCTGGTTTTACATTGTTTACAGATTTCAATTGTTTAACCTTTACAACAAGTGGAAGTTAAGTTTCTAACTTGGAAAACAGTTTTTTTTTTTTCTTCAAGCCTTAGCTTCGGTAAGGCATGTGCAGACTTGGGTGCCTTGTCATGTAAGCCACTGTATCTGGTGTTTCATGATAATAGAGCGGAACTTTGGACGAATCCCGCTTTTCTACCAAAGGTAGTACAGGTTGAGTCTCCCTTATCCAAAATGCTTGGGATCAGAGGTATTTTGGATATGGGATTTTTCCGTATTTTAAAGTAATTGCATACCATAAGGAGATATCATGGTGATGGGACCTAAATCTAAGCACAGAATGCATTTATGTTACATATACACCTTATACACACAGCCTGAAGGTCATTTTTGCCAATATTTTTTATAACTTTGTGCATTAAACAAAGTGTGTGTACATTGAGACATCAAAAACAAAGGTTTCACTATCTCAGTCTCACTCAAAGTCCGTATTTCGGAATATTCCGTATTTCGGAATATTTGGATATGGGATACTCAACCTGTATCTTCTTTTCACACCATCAATCAACCAATTGTAGTTCCTGTGTTATCAGAAGGTTCAGGAACTCCACCTACTTTGGATGTGGTACGCACACTACGCGTTTATGTATCCCGAACGTCTACAGTACGTAAAACAGATACTTTGTTGTTCTCTATGATGCAGTCAAGATAGGTTGGCCAGCTTCCAAACAGACGTTGTGCAGATGGATTAAGCTGACCATATATCAGGCTTACCTTCATGCTAGCCTGCATCAGTTTCAGCGAATTCCACACGTTCTGTGGGAACGTCATGGGCAGCAAGTCGTGGAGTTTCTACGCCGCAACTTGGCCGTGCGGCTACATGGTCATCAGTGCACACTTTTGTGTGTTTTTACAAGTTTGATACATTTGCGGTATCAGCATCTAGCTTTGGCCGTTTAGTGTTACAGGTGCCAAACAGCTCTCCCGCTCAAGGAGGAAACTTTGGTACGTCCCAAGAGTACTCCAGTGACCCCTAGTGGATGAAAAAGAAAAGAGGATTTTGGTACTTACCAGGTAAATCCTTTTCTTTGAATCCACAGGGGGCACTGGACGCCCACCCAGAGCAGTTTTACCTGTCTTGTGGTAAGTTCAGAAAACCTTATGGTAACACATTAATACCGACTTGTTCAAATGTTAAGGTGATTGTTATCTATTATTGTGTCAACTGTTTAGTTGCCCGTTGCATTATGGGTCAACTTTATTGTAGTTTTATGTAATTCTCTATTGTTCAATTTCTCTATCGCTCCTCTTCGACTCGGTAAAAAACACTGAGGTACCTTTGAGAGTACGGAGGGGGTGAAATTTGTTAGCGAATGGGCAAAACCATGTGAACTGCAATAAGGGGGAGGGGCAGGCAGGCAGATGTAACATAAGCAGAGAGAGTTAGATTTGGGTGGGTTATTTTGTTTCTGTGCAGGGTAAATACTGGCTGCTTTATTTTTACACTGCAATTTAGATTTCAGTTTGAACACATCCCACCCAAATCTAACTCTCTCTGCACATGTTACATGCTCCTGCAGTGCACATGGTTTTGCCCATTAGCTAACAAATTTGCTGCAGCGATCAGATCTGCATTAGGCCCACAGAACCCATGACTAAGAGCTGTCGCAGGTACAATGTGTGATGACCACTTACCAGGTGTGAGCAGTAGGTAGTGTGCCATGGGCAGGGGAACCAATGATTTGGAAGCTCGGACACAGAGCCGCAAATCCACCAGGGGGAAGCTGAGACGATCCAGTCGTAAACTGCAGCAGACGGGCCAACTCCTCCTGCGTGAAGCTGCAAACCACAGCCCAGAACCAGTGCATGACCTGCCGAAGGAGCCAGACATGAGACCCAGCCACATGAACACTCAGGGATGGAGGAGGTGACACATGAGGACCATGGGAAAGCACGCATGTACGAGGGGGGTTCAATCAGATAACATGACACCTCACATTCCAGGCCAGGTATACTACAGCTTCCCCTCATATAAGTCATACTGTCCCAGCATAAGATATAAGTGCTGGCGGAGACACGGTCACATATTGAGGTACGTAGCGTCATCAGATTTCTGCATCTATAAGGGCACGAGCAGCTGACGTTCATCGCCAATTTGTCGGGGTGTACGGTGATACATCACGGAAGCAGGTTTGGTGCACGGCCTGTGGTGAACGCATCTCTGCTCATCTTGAACGTCTGTTCTAGAGGGGTGGTCTTCAGGTTGCCGGCTGTCAGGATCCCGGCCCCGGAATCCCGACAGCCAGCATACCAACACTCTTTCTCGCTCTTGGGGGTCCACAACCCCCCTGGAGGGAAAATAGATAGCGTAGCGCGCCACTGTGCCTGCAGCGTGGTGAACGCAGCGAGTCCGCAAGGGGATCATTTGCGCTCGCCACGCTGTCGGTATGCCAGCGGTCGGGCTTCCGACGCCGGTATGCTGGTCGCCGGGAGCCAGGCTGCCGGCATACCCTACTACACCCGTTCTAGAGTTATCAAAGGCAGTGCACCAAACCTGTTTCCGTGACAGGACGTTGTCACCATACACCTCAACAAGCTGGCGATGAATCTCAGCTACTGATGTCCTTTATATGCAGATATCTGATCACACTACGCACCTCAATGTGTGACCATGTATCCGCCATCTTACACCTGATTTTGGGGCAGTATGACTGATGCGAGGCGCAGTCTGATGACCGTGAGGGGAAGCCGCGGTCCACCTGCTCTGGGCTGGCGGGAGGACAACATTACACACGTGAGAGGTCCTGTTACTGTACTTATTGAACCATCCTTGTACTAGGGGATAGAACAGGAGCAAAATAAAGGATGAGAACAGGCAGAAAAAAAACACAAGTACCGCACGATGGATAGAGGGCCTGTGGGCCGGTGAGGGTAAAACAGGATGGACATTACGGAATTATATTGTTATGGATCATGTCACAGTTAATGACACCAACAACCAGGAATACAGAGCTGGAGACAGTGTAGCCGGTGGGTGATTTACACGGAATAAGTCGCAGTTGTGAAAAGGGACCAGGATCAGGTAGGAAATGAAAGCGGCAGCGTGATAACGTTACCTTCTCCCGGAACAGCCAAGACCCTCCAATGACCACAGCATGTGCCTGGAAGTCCTGGACGGCAATGTGCCCGGTGCCGCACATCAGGAGCTGGTAGAAAGTAAACCTCATTAATCAGACACCCTTCAGCCATCCCATATCCAGAAACTGTGCACAGGGGCTGGGAATACTCTGCACGGAACAGTATCGGGATCCCATCGATTGGAATGCCGCAGTCAAAATACCAACAGCAGCATCCTGCCTATTTGTTAGGTCAACTACCCCTAACCCTCCTTTCCTGCAGCCTAACACCCCCTCCCGCAGCCTAAACCTAACCCCCTATACACACCTCTCGTTACGGCCCTGTTATTATATGCTATGGCTTTGTACATTGAAATGTATCAGTAATAAATCCCTGAGGGTGAATATAAAGCTCTACTGTACTACAGGTATAATTCCATATAACATTCTTTGTTCCTATGTCACACACAGGGTGATTGAGCTCTACCAAGTTGTATAGTATAAGTAGCTCTTCCACCAACCACTTTTCAGGAAATGTATAATTCTGCTACATAGATACAGAGAATCTGCGGTCAGCACAAGGCACCAATGAAGTGCATTTAAAATGGATCCTAAACAAATTATCCAAAGAACAAATAGATAATCAATAGACTTCTAAAGAGCTGCAAGACGAAGTCAGACAGCAGGCGGAGAAAGAACATCTATCCCTAATGTACCCAACACGGGGCACATAAAGTGTTATCAGCTCCTACACATAGGGGGTAATTCCAAGTTGATCGCAGCAGGAATTTTTTTTAGCAGTTGGGCAAAACCATGTGCATTGCAGGGGGGTGCAGATATAACATTTGCACAAAGAGTTAGATTTGGGTGGGTTATAATGTTTCTGTGCAGGGTAAATACTGGCTGCTTTATTTTTACACTGCAATTTAAATTGCAGATTGAACTCACCACACCCAAATCTAACTCTCCCTGCACATGTTAAATCTGCCTCCCCTGCAGTGCACATGGTTTTGCCCAATTGCTAACAAAATTCCTGCTGCGATCAACTTGGAATTACCCCCATAGGCTCCTATACATCTATGGTACTGACTGCAGGCTCTCTATACATGTAACATCATTTCTTTTTCACCCACTAGGGGTCACTGGAGTACTCTTGGGATATGGACGGGGCGTTAGCGGGGATAGGCACATTTAAATATTTAAATTAGTAACCCTCCACCCCCTCCATACTCCCAAAGGAACCTGTGTTTTTTTTTGTGCCATACCCAGGGAAGGCAACGTGGAGGATTCTCCACTTTACTTCTATTTTTGACTAAAAGTTTTTATTTTTTTCACACTCAATCCCTTCCCAGCTTATTAAGAAGCTTGCGTCCGGGATTGTGGAGGCTGCAGACTGCAGCAGTTAGCTTGTCGGCGCTCAGGAGAGGAGCCCCACCATAGACCTAATCAGCTTCCAAGCAGACCTTAGCCAGATGGATTAAGCTGACCATATGTTAGGCTTACCTTCATGCTAGTCTACAACCGCCTGCATCAGTATGAGCGCATTCCACACGTTCTGTGGTAACGTCATGGGCAGCAAGTCGTGGAGGTTCAACGACGCAACTTTGCCGTGTGGCTACATGGTCACATTTGTGCGCTTTTACAAGTTTGATACGTTTGCGGGATCAGCTTCTAGCTTTGGCTGTCTATTGTTACAGGTGCCAACCTGCTCTCCCGCCCAAGGGTCAACTTTCTAGTTGTCCGTAATGTTATGTGTCAACTTTAGAGTTGTCCGTTATGTTATAATGTTATATGTAATTCTCCATTGTTCATCCTCTCTGTTGCTCCTGTTCGGCTCAGTGAAAAACACTGAGGTATCTTTGGGAGTATGGAGGGGGTGGAAGGTTACTAATTTAAATACTTAAAATGTGCCTATCCCTGCTAATGCCCCATCCATATCCCAAGAGTACTCCAGTGCCCCCTATGGATTCAAAGAAAAGGATTTACCTGGTAAGTACCAAATTCCTTTTTTTATAGCTACAATGATTAGTGGTTGATGTAAGTCTCTTAAAGTAGGGTTCTTAGAAGACGTAGGCGACTGCTACAATACTACCTACAAATTGTTACAAGGCCATATTATCAGCCTCAACTACCCGGAGTAGATATCAGAACAAGGAACGTTATACAGAATTATACTGGGATTATTAGTTCATGGGTTAAGTGACGGTTTCTTGTACTATGACAGACCGGTGTATATTTATTGCCACCCAATTGATGCCCACTGAGCATATTGATTGAGCTGAAGCCAAGCGGATTTTGCTTTCTAGCTATCCAGGATTTATTACTGTCACTTTTCTATTAAGAAAACCAAATACCCCTTTCAGACATATGCCCCGGCAAATACACAGCTCTAACCCGAGTCCTAGTTCGAAGAACCCCTCTCACACTACATCGCAGACCTGGGTTTCACATATTAGACGTCTCTGTCCTGGCCTTCAGTGTAAAGTCATTTAAAGGGGACACTTTTTTGGCTCAGAAAAATGAGGTCATGCAAACTGGGTGGTGACTTGTGCGTTTGGGGAAGAGTGGAACCCCAGGCAGCCCCGAACACCCAATCACCTGCTTCTCGGCACGACTGTGGGGGGGGGTCTAAAAACCCAGGGTGCACCTTTCAGACATAACTCAGGTTGCAAATCCCCGGAATAACCCTGGTCGTTTGCAGGGTTGTGGACCAGAGATGGTCAACCCGAGCCTGACCCTATCAGACATATACAAGACACGGGTCTACTCGACATGATCTGGCAAATGCCTGGATATTGGACTATGTCTGAAAGGGGTATAAAAAGGTACCTATTGCTCTGTACTTATGCTGCTACGGTGTCATTTTTATAAGATTATACCAAAGTATGCTGATTAAGCCAATTAATGATTTTACAAAAAGAAAAAAGTGAGTGGTCCGTTAACATTCGTTGTGACCATAAGTCATCAGGATATTCATACTGACCTCTAATTCATTCTCATCAAAGATCCCGAGCAGATTGTCTGGGACAAGTTCATTCAGTCCTGAGATCAGAAAAGGTTTCAGTAGATGGCATCACCCAGGAGTCACCGAAGCCCAAACCACCCAACCATCTTACCTTTCAGAAAGTGCTCCACCTCCTCCCGCACCTGGCTGCAGAGGCGGTACTGAGCCAGGAGATTCAAGTAATAGATCTTATTCTCATTGGTGACCAAAATCTGAGAGCCCCCTGGAATGAGCTCCACCACCTGGAGGAGAAGGGAATGGCAACAAGTTATTTATTTCACATAGTAGAGAATAAGGAGCTGCTCGTGGTATAGGAGGAAATCTTCCCTCTAACATACTGATCGGCTGCCCCGTATGTAACGTGCTGATCAGTGGCGCCACCTGCCCCGTAAGTCACGTGCTGATCAGTGGCGCCATCTGCCCCGTAAGTCACGTGCTGATCAGTGGCGCCATCTGCCCCGTATGTCACGTGCTGATCAGTGGCGCCATCTGCCCCGTATGTCACGTGCTGATCAGTGGCGCCATCTGCCCCGTATGACACGTGCTGATCAGTGGCGCCATCTGCCCCGTAAGTCACTTGCTGATCAGTGGCGCCAGCTGCCCCGTATGTAACGTGCTGATCAGTGGCGCCATCTGCCCAGTAAGTCACGTGCTGATCAGTGGCGCCATCTGCCCCGTATGTCACGTGCTGATCAGTGGCGCCATCTGCCCCGTATGTCACGTGCTGATCAGTGGCGCCATCTGCCCCGTAAGTCACGTGCTGATCAGTGGCGCCATCTGCCCCGTAAGTCACGTGCTGATCAGTGGCGCCATCTGCCCCGTAAGTCACGTGCTGATCAGTGGCGCCATCTGCCCCGTAAGTCACGTGCTGATCAGTGGCGCCATCTGCCCCGTAAGTCACGTGCTGATCAGTGGCGCCATCTGCCCCGTATGTAACGTGCTGATCAGTGGCGCCATCTGCCCCGTAAGTCACGTGCTGATCAGTGGCGCCATCTGCCCCGTAAGTCACGTGCTGATCAGTGGCGTCATCTGCCCCGTATGTCACGTGCTGATCAGTGGCGCCATCTGCCCCGTAAGTCACGTGCTGATCAGTGGCGCCATCTGCCCCGTAAGTCACGTGCTGATCAGTGGCGCCATCTGCCCTGTATGGAACGTGCTGATCAGTGGCGTCATCTGCCCCGTAGGCAACGTGCTGATCAGTGGCGCCATCTGCCCCGTATGTCATATGCTAATCAGTGGCGCCATCTGCCCCGTATGTCATATGCTAATCAGTGGCGCCATCTTCCCCGTATGTCATATGCTGATCAGTGGCGTCATCTGCCCCGTATGTAACGTGCTGATCAGTGGCGCCATCTGCCCCGTATGTCACGTGCTGATCAGTGGCGTCATCTGCCCCGTATGTCATATGCTGACCAGTGGCGTCATCTGCCCCGTATGTAACGTACTGATCAGTGTCGTCATCTGCCCCGTATGTCACGTCCTGATCAGTGGCGTCATCTGCCCCGTATGTAACGTACTGATCAGTGGCGTCATCTGCCCCGTATGTAACGTACTGATAAGTGGCGTCATCTGCCCCGTATGTCACGTACTGATCAGTGGCCGCAGCATCATCTGCCCCGTATGGAACGTGCTGATCAGTGGCCGCAGCATCATCTGCCCCGTATACAGATGGGTCCACGGTTATCTTGACTAGTTTTCTGCGCCTAGGCACAACATGACTTATTAGCATAAACCCTTCATCTATTGTTCTCAGCTGCAATACAATACAGAGAACAATACAGCAGGGGATTAAGTCCGACTGTCCAGTCTCAGTTAATCCTATTAAAGGTCAAGATAAATCTGGACCCATCTGTATGTCACGGGCTGATCAGTGGCGCCATCTGCCCCGTATGAAACATGCTGATCAATGGCGCCATCTGCCCCGTATGTAACGTACTGATCAGTGGCCGCAGCGTCATCTGCCCCGTATGTCACGTGTAGACATAGATTCAGTACATCTGCCATACTGACAGAGTATGTGCATTAAAAAGCCACATTTACATAACCATGCACTCACCTTATCTAGCTGCCCCCCACGTCCATATTTCTCCTCAGCAAAGACAAGGTCTGTGTCTGAGACATCGTGGGTTAAAAGGTAGAGAACTTTGGACTGAAAGAAGTCTGGGTCGTCTGTCTCAAAGTACTGCAGAGGAAAACACAAAAAGGTGTGAGGAAGCGTCACAGAGAATGGAGAAGAGGGAATGCGATACAGAACAGGAGGAGGGAGAGAGAGAGAGAGAGAGGGGTGTTCAGAACAGGCGACGGCAGGGAGATAGAGATACAGAACAGGAGGAGAGAGAGGTACAAAACAGGCAGAGAGAGAGAGAGAGGTGTACAGAACAGGCAGCGACAGAGAGAGAGGTGTACAGAACAGGCAGCGAGAGAGAGAGAGAGAGGTGTACAGAACAGGCAGCGACAGAGAGAGAGAGAGGTGTACAGAACAGGCAGCGACAGAGAGAGAGAGAGAGGTACAGAACAGGAGGAGGAGAGAGAGAGAGAGGTGTACAGAACAGGCAGCGACAGAGAGAGAGAACAGGAGGAGAGAGAGGTGTACAGAACAGGCAGCGACAGAGAGAGAGAGAGGTGTACAGAACAGGCAGCGAGAGAGAGAGAGGTGTACAGAACAGGCAGCGACAGAGAGAGAGGTACAGAACAGGAGGAGGAGAGAGAGAGGTGTACAGAACAGGCAGCGACAGAGAGAGAGAACAGGAGGAGAGAGAGAGGTGTACAGAACAGGCAGCGACAGAGAGAGAGAGAGGTACAGAACAGGCGGCGACAGATCGAGAACAGGAGGAAGAGAGAGAGAGAAAAAGGTGTACAGAACAGGTTGCGACAGAGAGAGAGAGAGAGAGAGTTACAGAACAGTAGGAGAGAGAGAGAGGTGTACAGAACAGACGGCGATAGAGATACAGAACAGGAGGAGAGGAGAGATGGAGAGGTGCACAGAACAGGCGGCAACAGAGAGAGAGAACAGGAGGAGGAGGGAGAGAGAGAGAGATGTACAGAACAGGCGGCGAGAGAGAGAGGGGTACAGAATAGGCGGCGACAGAGAGATACAGAACGGGAGGGAGAGAGAGAGGTGTACAGAACAGGCAGCGACAGAGAGAGATACAGAACAGGAGGGAGAGAGAGAGGTTGTACAGAACAGGCAGCGACAGAGAGAGATACAGAACAGGAGGGAGAGAGAGAGGTGTACAGAACAGGCAGCGACAGAGAGAGATACAGAACAGGAGGGAGAGAGAGAGGTGTACAGAACAGGCAGCGACAGAGAGAGATACAGAACAGGAGGGAGAGAGAGAGGTGTACAGAACAGGCAGCGACAGAGAGAGATACAGAACAGGAGGGAGAGAGAGAGGTGTACAGAACAGGCAGCGACAGAGAGAGATACAGAACAGGAGGGAGAGAGAGAGGTGTACAGAACAGGCAGCGACAGAGAGAGATACAGAACAGGAGGGAGAGAGAGAGGTGTACAGAACAGGCAGCGACAGAGAGAGATACAGAACAGGAGGGAGAGAGAGAGGTGTACAGAACAGGCAGCGACAGAGAGAGATACAGAACAGGAGGGAGAGAGAGAGGTGACAGAGAGAGATACAGAACAGGAGGGAGAGAGAGAGGGGTACAGAACAGGCAGCGACAGAGAGAGATACAGAACAGGAGGGAGAGAGAGAGGTGTACAGAACAGGTAGCGACAGAGAGAGATACAGAACAGGAGGGAGAGAGAGAGGTGTACAGAACAGGTAGCGACAGAGAGAGATACAGAACGGGAGGGAGAGAGAGAGGTGTACAGAACAGGCAGCGACAGAGAGAGATACAGAACAGGAGGGAGAGAGAGAGGTTGTACAGAACAGGCAGCGACAGAGAGAGATACAGAACAGGAGGGAGAGAGAGAGGTGTACAGAACAGGCAGCGACAGAGAGAGATACAGAACAGGAGGGAGAGAGAGAGAGGTGTACAGAACAGGCAGCGACAGAGAGAGATACAGAACAGGAGGGAGAGAGAGAGGGGTACAGAACAGGCAGCGACAGAGAGAGATACAGAACAGGAGGGAGAGAGAGAGGGGTACAGAACAGGCAGCGACAGAGAGAGATACAGAACAGGAGGGAGAGAGAGAGGTGTACAGAACAGGCAGCGACAGAGAGAGATACAGAACAGGAGGGAGAGAGAGGTGTACAGAACAGGTAGCGACAGCGAGAGATACAGAACAGGAGGGAGAGAGAGGTGTACAGAACAGGCGGTGACAGAGAGAGAGAGATAGAACTGTAGGAGAGGGGGTGTGTGTACAGAACAGACGGCGATAGAGATACAGAACAGGAGGAGAGGAGAGATGGAGAGGTGCACAGAACAGGCGGCAACAGAGAGATAGAGATACAGAACAGTATGAGATGAGTGAGAGAGCGAGGCTATAGACTGTAGAAGAGAGGTACAGAACATGAGAGAGAGAGAGAGAGAGAGAGAGAGAGAGAGGTGAGATACAGAACAGGAGGAGAGAGGTGTACAGAACAGGAGGCGACAGAGAGATAGAGATACAAAACAGGAGGAGAGGAGAGAGCGAGCTAGGTTATAGACTAGAGGTACAGAACAGGAGGGACGAGTGAGCGAGGTATAGACTGTAGAGGAGATAAAGAGAGGTGTACAGAACAGGCGGCCACAGAGATACAGAACAGGAGGAGAGGAGTGAGAAAGCGAGGTTATAGACTGCAGAGGAGAGAGCAGAGAGAGGGGTACAGAACAGGAGAGAGCGAGGTACAGATCAGGAAAGAGAGATACAGAATAACGAAAAATATCATTTGAATGTTGGAGAGAAAAGAAAGAAAATATAAAACAATGGGAACATGTCTGACATTACGATTTAATGGTAAGGCTCTAGAACTACAGGAAACCATTGGGTACTGCAGCAAATTATTATCTTCCTGGTAGATAAAGGACTGTCAGCAGTAAAAGGGGAAGAGCTGATCACTACACCCTAGCTGAAGTCTGGCCACACAAGGTGCAGACAATGGCAGGAAGATACGAGACACCGAGATAACAGTCTCTATGATACAGTGTTCAGTCCTCCTAGAGACCATGATGCTGCAGACGTTGGTGCCTGTGTGGTTTCCTTACATGCTAGAGGACACCTGTCTGTAGAATTGTACAATATTATAGTGACAAACTAAATGTCATTGCAGCCGTGTATCTCCCTTACCAGGATTGTGGCTCTTAGGGTACCTTATAGTGCATGCGAAGTCCAATGATCTGTGCCAGAAAGGATCGTGTGAACCTGGCTCTCACCAGCTGTTCATAGCCACCTCCCTGAGAAGATTCAAACAGACACTTGCCCACCACCCTGCCTGCAAACTCATACAGCTTCAGTCGTAACCAGGCCGGGCGGCTTGGGTTAGGGTGTACCTATAACAGGAGGCACATTCTGAGTAAGATTGTGAATGACAAAGACAACAATTAGGAGAACGAGCATCTGACTTACAGGGAGACCTCTAGTGATAATATGGAGAGAAGACTAAATATATCGAAATAACCGGAAAAAGACAGGAAGAAGAAAACGGAGAATCTAATATCATTAAAGAACTAAAAGGGGAACGGCACTGCCAAAAATGATGTTGCTTTACTTCAAATCATTATGCTGCATGCTACAATGTAGTGTAAGTTTTGATTCTTGGAATAGGACTTCAGCCTGAAATTGGCAGATTAAAACTCAGAAACACATGGTTGCTTCTAAATGACAGCAATGTTGATAAATAGTTTCAGTCCTTAACAACCTATGAAACCATGGAAAGGAGCTGGTGGCTGCAGAGATTGTTCTTATGTTTACAGAGGCTGCTAAGAAAAGGTGCATTTGTGAGCTGCTGATTTCAGGCAGATATTATATTTCCAGTAATAAGAATTATTCCAGTAGCCTGCAATGAACCAGCATTTACTGTAACACATTCATTTTTTGAAGGCAGTTATGCTTTAAAGGGAAACTTATCTGGTTGCAACCCTTCCATTAAAAGACACGACACAGAGGATGTACTGTGCAGTGGGGAGATTGGAAAGAAGACGAGGGAACAGGAATACTCCGCAGTTCACTCACCAGGCCCTGGTTGGAGTCACCGAAACGAGTGAAGAGTTTGTTGCTTGTGTCAAATAAAACTTTACAGATCAGTTCAAACCATTCTCTGCGTGGCCCACCCCAGTCCAGAGCTGCAGAGAGAACACAATAGCCGACGGCAAAGTGCATGAGTGCTGGCGGACCATAGCTGACACTGCGTCACGTACGAGTGCTGGCTTACCATAGCTGACACTGTGTAGGGTATGAGTGCTGGCTTACCATAGCGGACACTGTGTTGCGTATGAGTGCAGGCTGACCGTAATAGACACTGCGTCACGTACGAGTGCAGGCTGACCATAGCTGACACTGCGACGTATATGAGTTAGAGATGAGCAGGTTCGGATTTACTCAGTTCTTAACGCCAGAATTATCGCAAAATCAGATTTTCCGGATTTTTCTTATTGGCTAACCAAACCACGTGACATGTGAGAGCCAATAAGGAGATTAGAGTAAATCCGAGTAAAACCGAACTTGTTCATCTCTAATATGAGTGCAGGCTGACCGTAACAGACACTGCGACACATACGAGTGCAAGCTGACCGTAGCAGACACTGCGACACATACGAGTGCAAGCTGGCCGTAGCAGACACTGCGACACATACGGGTGCAAGCTGACCGTAGCAGACACTGCGACACATACGAGTGCAAGCTGACCGTAGCAGACACTGCGACACATACGAGTGCAAGCTGACCGTAGCAGACACTGCGACACATACGAGTGCAAGCTGACCGTAGCAGACACTGGGATATACATGAGTGCAGGCTGACCGTAGCAGACACTGGGATATACATGAGTGCAGGCTGACCGTAGCAGACACTGGGATATACATGAGTGCAGGCTGACCGTAGCAGACACTGGGATATACATGAGTGCAGGCTGACCGTAGCAGACACTGGGATATACATGAGTGCAGGCTGACCGTAGCAGACACTGGGATATATACATGAGTGCAGGCTGACCGTAGCAGACACTGGGATATACATGAGTGCAGGCTGACCGTAGCAGACACTGGGATATACATGAGTGCAGGCTGACCGTAGCAGACACTGGGATATACATGAGTGCAGGCTGACCGTAGCAGACACTGGGATATACATGAGTGCAGGCTGACCGTAGCAGACACTGGGATATACATGAGTGCAGGCTGACCGTAGCAGACACTGGGATATACATGAGTGCAGGCTGACCGTAGCAGACACTGGGATATACATGAGTGCAAGCTGACCGTAGCAGACACTGGGATATACATGAGTGCAAGCTGACCGTAGCAGACACTGGGATATACATGAGTGCAGGCTGACCGTAGCAGACACTGGGATATACATGAGTGCAGGCTGACCGTAGCAGACACTGGGATATACATGAGTGCAGGCTGACCGTAGCAGACACTGGGATATACATGAGTGTAGGCTGAATATCAAACATTTTATCAAACATATGAAAAGGTGCATCAGTGACTGGCTACACAAAATACAGGAGAAGAATACAGGAGACATAATCACAGCAACAATCACTTGTCATTATATAATAGAATATTGGAAATAAAGCTGAGGATCGTTCTGTATTTTCTCATCAGAAAATAAGCCTCCTGTTTATTTGACACATTGTACTGTAATATACATTATGATATGACGTCTGCTCAGCACTGATGCCCTTTCCTTGTCCCCGCACCCGCCCACCTAGGGGGTAATTCAGATCTGGTCGATCAGATCCGAACTGCGCATGCGTATACAGCGCACTGGCGTGTCACACAGCTGCAACAGGCATCGGCGCCCTGCGACGAGATGGTGCGCAGAATCCATTTGCACGGGCGCTCGCCAGGAGATTGACAGGAAGAGGCCATTTGTGGGTGGCAACCAACAGTTTACAGGGAGTGTCCGGAAAAACGCAGGCGGCATCAAGCGTTTTCAGGGAGGGTGTCTGACGTCCGCTCCGGCCCCGATCAGCCTGCTCTCATCGCACAGGAAGAGTAAGTCCTGGGCTGCGCACACACTGCACAAAATCTGTTTGTACAGCTCTGCTACACATGCGATCGCACACTTGCACAGTGAAAGAATACTCCCCCTGTAGGCGGCGACTATCTGCCCAGTGATCAGATCTGAATCAGGCCCCTAGGTGTGTATAACTAGTGTATCTCTCGGCGGGGTCCCACCTTCATTACCTATAACATGTAGCAGCTGCCACACAATACATGAGCCGGCCACTCTATACTAATACTGATCACTCTATACTAATACTGATCACTCTATACTAATACTGATCACTCTATACTAATACTTTGGGTCTCATTTAAAGTTAGGAGAAGGCGAGAACACACTTGCACCCAGTGAAAACCACGTTGCACTCTTCGGGGTCAAATTAAAAAGAGTGCAGAGATTCTGAGTTGGATGGGGGAACATTCTGCACTGTAATTTAGAATGAAAGCAGACAGGTATCTATGTGTGACAGGCAGAAGCTGGCCGCTACCTGTGTGCATCGCTCCAAGGGGGTCATTCAGAGTTGATTGTTTAGCACAGCTACGATCATCTTACCTGACATGCGGGGGGACGCCCAGCACAGGGCTATCCCGCCCCGCATGTCAGTGCCGGCCCCCCCGCAGAAGTGCAAAGGCATCACACAGCGGCGATACCTTTGCACTTCAAGAGCAGCTCCCGGCCAGCGCAGCTTTAGCGTGCTGGCCGGGAGCTACTCATCGCTCCCCGGCCCGCAGCGGCTGCGTGTGACATCACGCAGCCGCTGCGGCCCGCCCCCCATTTGGTCCGGCCACGCCTGCGTTGGCCAGACTTCTCCCACGAAAAGCCGCCATTCCGCCCCTCCCGCCCAGCGATCGCCTCTGCCTGTCAATCAGGCAGAGGCGATCGCAGCCCTGCTACGGCCTTCGGCCGTCTGGCATGCCCCGGCGCACTACGGCGCATGCGCAGTAGGGACCCGTTCGCTCGGCTTCGACAAAAAGCAGCGAGCGAACGGGTCAGAATGACCCCCCAAAGCCGTCCGGTTCCTGTGTAACGAGCTGAAGCCATCTGTGTGCAACACGCTACAGCCGCCCGGTATGTATGCGCAACTTGCTGCAGCTGCCCGGTATCTGTGTGTGCAACGCTCTGCAGCCACTCGGTATCTGTCCAGATTGCGCTCGCCCCCTGCCTGTATTCTGGCGGCCGGGATCCCGGCGTCGTATGCTGACTGCCGGGATCCCAGCGACGTCTATCCAACGCATTCCGCTTCATAACATTCACTTCTCACACGCGCCAGCCCTTACCTTCTTCATCTTGAAAAATCACTTCAAAGTTTTTGCTCCAGTCCGAGGCAGAAAAGTTCCTTGTTGCTCTTAGTGACTGTAAGAAAAGTGGAGATAATGTGTATTTCTGGGAATTAAATCAATAACTGGGGAAAGTCTCCCAGATAAATAAGATGCAGACCCTCTGCATCAGTTACAAGTGACAGGTAGGTCCTCTGCATCAGTTACAGGGAACAGGTAGATGCCATGTATCAGTTATAAAGAGGCAGTAGATCCACTGAATATGTTTCAGAAATCCGGTAGACCCTCTTTATCAGTTAAAGGGAAACGGAGATCCTCTGCATCAGTTACAGGAAACCGGTAGCTCCTCTGCATCAGTTACAGGGAACCGTAGCTCCTCTGTATCAGTGACAGGAAACCGGTAGCTCCTCTGTATCAGTTACAGGAAACCGGTAGCTCCTCTGTATCAGTTACAGGAAACCGGTAGCTCCTCTGCATCAGTTACAGGAAACCGGTAGCTCCTCTATACCAGTTACAGGAAACCGGTAGCTCCTCTGCATCAGTTACAGAGAACCGGTAGCTCCTCTGTATCAGTTACAGGGAACCGGTAGCTCCTCTGTATCAGTTACAGGAAACCAGTAGCTCCTCTGTATCAGTTACAGGAAACCAGTAGCTCCTCTGCATCAGTTACAGAGAACCGGTAGCTCCTCTGTATCAGTTACAGGAAACCGGTAGATCATTGGTATCAATTATAGGGAACCGGCAAATCCTTTGTATCAGTGACAGAGAACCGGTAGATCCTTTATATCAGTGACAGGGAACCGATAGATCATCTATATCAATTATAGGGAACTGGTAGATCATCTATATCAATTATAGAGAACTGGTAGATCCTTTGTATCAGTGACCGGGAACCGGTAGATCCTCTTGATCAGTTAGTTACAGACAACCGGTAGATCCTTTATATCAGTAACAGGGAACCGGTAGCTCCTCTGTATCAGTTACAGGAAACCGGTAGATCATTGGTATCAATTATAGGGAACTGGTAGATCCTTTGTATCAGTGACAGGGAACCGGTAGATCCTCTTAATCAGTTACGGGGAACTGGAAAATACTATGTATCATGTAAGATAAATCTATTAATGTAGAGATGAGGTGTGTGTGGAATTTTCCGGAAAATAGTGAATGCATTGTACATTGTACGGAATACTTGTACTACTAAGTATTTATCACAGCACGAGAGCAGTGACCAGTACTGTTTAAGACCGTCCTGGCTCGCTTACTACTCACACTCTCCAGTAGCGAGTGTCTGCTCACTCTCAGGGTTATTTTGCTGCGGTTTTTCTTGCAATGAATGAGTTTCAGCTCCTTCTGGAAGAACGTGACTTTATCCTGGAACATCTCAGATCCACCTGGGAAAGGAAGTGACCGTGACACCCATCACTATAATCACGCTGTACCATATACACAGTTTATGTGTTCTTCCTAATCCGTCCACATTTTTTAACACCGTTCTACAGCCAATCCCATTTCATGTACAATGGCACACGCTGCGGAGACAGGCGTCTCCGGTGTGCAGTAGCCACACCCCCTGATCCCGCATGTTGAGACCCCTAGTGTAGGGGGTACGAGTTATTATGTAGCATGGATGTGACGGATATATGCACGACGCATACAATATTTTCTTACCAATATTCAGGTGCAGGAAACGGGTAAATGTTGCAGCCATAATGTTCCGGTCTTTGCAGCTGATCTCTATAGGAGGCTGCAGGCCATCGTCCACCTGTAAGGAGAGCAGTCCATGCAGGGGGTCTGGAGGGAGGTACAGGAACTGCAGGAAAGATTGGAGACACAATTACTGATAGAAGAGACTGGCTGGAGGGTTGTCCATGGAATGTTCACAGCATTACTGGAGAGTGCAGCCCACCAAATGGGGGAGGTGTGTCAGTGTGTGGGGTGCTACTGGTAAGAGAGACAGGCAGCAAGGGGTAAGTGCAGAGTACATTGGTAGGAAAGACAGGCAGCATGGGGTAAGTGCAGAGTACATTGGTAGGACAGACAGGCAGCATGGGGTAAGTGCAGAGTACATTAGTAGGACAGACAGGCAGCATGGGGTAAGTGCAGAGTACATTGGTAGGACAGACAGGCAGTATGGGGTAAGTGCAGAGTACATTGGTAGGACAGACAGGCAGCATGGGGTAAGTGCAGAGTACATTGGTAGGACAGACAGGCAGCATGGGGTAAGTGCAGAGTACAATGGTAGGACAGACAGGCAGCATGGGGTAAGTGCAGAGTACAATGGTAGGACAGACAGGCAGCAAGGGGTAAGTGCAGAGTACAGACAGATGAGAGAGTGCAGAGACAGGCAGCATGGGGTAAGTATAGAGTACTGACAGATGAGAGAGTGCAGAGGATAGGTCAGAGAGACAGCAGGGGGTAAGTATAGAGTACAGACAGATGCGAGAGTGCAGAGGGTAGAACAGAGACAGACAGCAGGGGGTAAGTATAGAGTACAGACAGATGAGAGAGTGCAGATAGGACAGAGACAGACAGCAGGGGTAAGTATAGAGTACAGACAGATGAGAGAGTGCAGAGAGTAGAACAGAGACAGACAGCAGGAGGTAAGTATAGAGTACAGACAGATGAGAGTGCAGAGGGTAGAACAGAGACAGACAGCAGGAGGTAAGTTTAGAGTACAGACAGATGAGAGAGTGCAGAGGATAGGACAGAGACAGACAGCAGGGGGTAAGTATAGAGTACAGACAGATGAGAGTGCAGAGGGTAGAACAGAGACAGACAGCAGGAGGTAAGTATAGAGTACAGACAGATGAGAGAGTGCAGCGGATAGGACAGAGACAGACAGCAGGGGGTAAGTATAGAGTACAGACAGATGAGAGTGCAGAGGGTAGAACAGAGACAGACAGCAGGAGGTAAGTATAGAGTACAGACAGATGAGAGAGTGCAGAGGATAGGACAGAGACAGACAGCAGGGGGTAAGTATAGAGTACAGACAGATGAGAGAGTGCAGAGAGTAGAACAGAGACAGACAGCAGGAGGTAAGTATGGAGTACAGACAGATGAGAGTGCAGAGGATAGGACAGAGACAGACAGCCGGAGGTAAGTATAGAGTACAGACAGATGAGAGAGTGCAGAGGGTAGAACAGAGACAGCGACAGCAGGAGGTAAGTATAGAGTACAGACAGATGAGAGAGCAGAGGATAGGACAGAGACAGACAGCAGGAGGTAAGTATAGAGTACAGACAGATGAGAGAGTGCAGAGGATAGGACAGAGACAGACAGCAGGTGGTAAGTATAGAGTACAGACAGATGAGAGAGTGCAGAGGATAGGACAGAGACAGACAGCAGGGGGTAAGTATAGAGTACAGACAGATGAGAGAGTGCAGAGGATAGGACAGAGACAGACAGCAGGAGGTAAGTATAGAGTACAGACAGATGAGAGAGTGCAGAGGATAGGACAGAGACAGACAGCAGGTGGTAAGTATAGAGTACAGACAGATGAGAGAGTGCAGAGGATAGGACAGAGACAGACAGCAGGGGTAAGTATAGAGTACAGACAGATGAGAGAGTGCAGAGGATAGGACAGAGACAGACAGCAGGTGGTAAGTATAGAGTACAGACAGATGAGAGAGTGCAGAGGATAGGACAGAGACAGGCAGCAGGGGGTAAGTATAGAGTACAGACAGATGAGAGAGTGCAGAGGATAGGACAGAGACAGACAGCAGGGGTAAGTATAGAGTACAGACAGATGAGAGAGTGCAGAGGATAGGACAGAGACAGACAGCAGGTGGTAAGTATAGAGTACAGACAGATGAGAGAGTGCAGAGGATAGGACAGAGACAGACAGCAGGTGGTAAGTATAGAGTACAGACAGATGAGAGAATGCAGAGGATAGGACAGAGACAGACAGCAGGTGGTAAGTATAGAGCACAGACAGATGCAGGCAGCGAGGGGTAATTGTAGAGGACAGATGAGAGCGCAGGGCATACGTCAGAGACAGAACGAAGATATATCTATATCTAAGCTAAAGAATAACCGTGTGCTATACAGAAGGGGCTGAGGTGCGCAATCAGTGTTGGGTATAATACACGCAGGACAGAGAAGGAACAACGAGGAAAGACTCCAGCTCACCTTGGTCCCAGGACACACTCGGAAAGTGAAGAGACGCCAGGGAATTATCCGCAAGTAAAACTCTTTTACTGACAATTGCTGCAATAGACATGACAGAGATCAGGATACAAGACTAAGCAGCTGCTCCCATCACTTCACAGCAAGAACGCCTACTCACCTTAGGGGAGATGTAGAAATAGACCTTCTTAGGTTTCTTCATCCTTTCTGGAGCATTTCCACTAAGCGAGGAGCAGGCCTCCTCTTTCTGGCTGGGGGACGAGGGGCTCTGCTGCCCAGAGACATTTGGCGGACTTGAAGGAGGGTAAAGGTAACCCTCAAAGAAAACTCCTACTCCAGATCGCGACACATTAGTATCCACAGACGCCTTCTCAGCATCTACAGACACAAAGTGACAGCTCACGTGGATGGAGATGGCAGGAAAGCATCTACAGACACAAAGTGACAGCTCACGTGGATGGAGATGGCAGGGAAACCCCGGCACAAATAAAAGGTAAAGAGGGAAGAGTTCAAGCCCACGTTCCTTGCTGTGGATGGCGCTGGTCTGACTCCAAGACACCGTGACCCAAGAGAGACAGAATGCTACAAGGGGTGCAAGGTCTGTACTATGGACATCTGAGATGAGCGGATTCGGTTTTACTCGGTTTTCAAAACCGACCCTTATTGGCTATCCAAAACACGTGACATCCGTGAGCCAATTAGATGCTCTTTTGAGAACCGAGTAAAACCGAACCCGCTCATCTCTAGAAGATACATGCACTACACACAAGAGGAGAACCTCACCACTCAGAACAATGATATTGAAGTGTCCGTTGCCGACAGGTTGTCCCTGGTAACGTAGCGTGGCCTGGAAACATCCCGTCTGGAGTAGAGTGAGGTGCAGCAGAACCCGGTTCTGTTTCCCATTACAGACAGTTGTCTGGCAGCAGCCGTCAGCCATACCCACGACGCCAAGCTAGCGGGAGATAAAGAGGTCAATTCACAGGAATTTAGGAGAATGGCACGAGCCCTCCCCAGCTCCTCCTTCCATAGAGTCATCCTGCTGACCTCGCTCAGGCTCAAGGTGTAGCTCTCCAGGCCTCTCACACTGTCACAAGCTGGGTTGCCATACTGATCACGCGGCGCGATCTGCAGCAGATGCTGCTCTCCGCAGGTCAGGACCAGTGTGGAAAAGTGGCCGACAATCTGCGTCTTTGCTGGGACTACCACACCTACAAGGGACAAGCGGTGATATCCCAGCCACAGTAAGGAACAACTATTCTTTACTCGTTTTACATTCCCCGCTTACCTGGGTGGAAGACCTTGTAGTAAGGGCTATTTCCAACATTGAGACCTCCAACACTGACACTGATCTGATATCTCCCAGACCTCCGTACTGTGAAGGCAACTTTTACCACATTTCTCAGGGGATTCTGCACAACCTCCAGAGTCACCGGGACGTCAAGCGAAAGCTCAGTGTGCGAGACCCGGATCCGCAGGGCGCCAGTCCCCATGACTGGGAACGGGTGTCCATTCCTGTAAAACAACTGGGAAGCAAAAGCATTAGACAGCAGCGTCAGGAGAGACAGGGGCAGCGGAGACAGCTGGGCAGAGAACACAGAGTGTATAGAGGGGCGGAGCAGCAAGACAAGGTGAGAGGACAACACAGAAGAAAAATGCTGGAACATAGGACGCAGGTTGCAGCCTACTTACATGCACTCGAAATCCCATGGACTGTCCCACCTCGCAGGGCTCATTCCAGTCCCATGACACCTGGCAGGAGCGGGGCTCCAGGTATTTTCCCCGCACATAGTTGTATATGGTACGCTCCGTGCCACGTTCCCGCCCGTCATGATGCCAGAAGGTAAGGACTCTGGAACTTAGTTCAAACAGGAACTTAATGGTGATCAAAAGCACGCACATCAAGCCCGTGACACTGCCTGCGGGTGACACAAGCAGATGGTGAGAATTTGGTCACAATAAAGAGTCCTGTGCCAGGGTGTAAGGAGAACATCAGCATCCACTGCATACATACTGTACAATGCACATAATAGTCATCCAGGGAATCTGATAAGTGGAAATTAGGTCCATCATCAGCGGGTGGAGTGACGTGGAAGCTAGCAATCTGAGTCATGAACACATCATAGAGTCTCAGTTTCCTGCACTGTGTTTAGTGTTTGGTCAGGGGATAAAAACCACCCCCGAGCAGGAATCACAGACATTGCATGCACACACTGTTCTGTGAGGATGGAAAACATCTTTGTGCAGATGGACAGCACAAGGGAAAGGAGCATATTACAGAGACTCATGACCTCAATGTCTGGTACTCACCAATAATGTACAACATCAGTGCGCAGAACGAAAGGTGATTTCTTCATAGCATCTCCACCTGGACATGTCTTGGAAAAGCCCGAGATTATCTTCTGCTGAGAGAGACCTCTACATCCTCACGTAAGGATATGGAAACCTACAGAGAGATAGTCAATTACTAGAAGACTCCCTCCCCACCTCTATTGCGATGCCTATGCTCCCATTCCCAAACTTTACTCTGATCCCAAATATAAAGTGCAATGGAATATCCCTACTCTCCCTCTGACCCTTATTCACCCTTCCTAACCTTTACTGTGACTTCTAATCACCCCTCCCCCTGCACTCTAACCCTTATTCAACCCTCTCCGTCTTTATTATGACCCCTTTCCTTTGCTCTAACCATTACTCAACCACCCCAACCTTTTGCTCTTATTCATCTCTCCCCACCTTCATTCTGGTCTCTACTCACCCCTCCATTTATTGTGTTACTGCACTAAGAAATGCTCCCTTCTTCCTCCCCAACACCCACTCACCCCATCGCCTGCTCCCTGCTCCCCAACACCTACTCAACCCATCACCTGCTCCCTGCTCCCCAACACCCACTCAATCCATCGCCTGCTCCCTGCTCCCCAACACCCACTCAACCCATCGCCTGCTCCCCAACACCCACTCAACCCATCGCCTGCTCCCCAACACCCACTCAACCCATCGCCTGCTACCTTCTCCCAAACACCCACTCACCCCATCACCAGCTTCCCTTTCCCCCTCCCCAACACCCACTCACCCCATTGCCTGCTCCCTGCTCCCCAACACCCACTCACCCCATCGCCTGCTACCTTCTCCCCAACACCCACTCACCCCATTGCCTGCTTCCCTTTCCCCCTCCCCAACACCCACTCACCCAATCGACTGCTTCCCTTTCCCCCTCCCCAACACCCACTCACCCCATCGCCTGCTTCCCTTTCCCCCTCCCAAACACCCACTCACCCAATCGACTGCTTCCCTTTCCCCCTCCCCAACCCCACTCACCCCATCGCCTGCTCCCCTCTCTCCCTCCCCAACACCCACTCACCCCATCGCCTGCTCCCCTCTCTCCCTCCCCAACACCCACTCACCCCATCGCCTGCACCCTTCTCCCCAACACCCACTCACCCCATCGCCTGATTCCCTTCTGCCCCTCCCCAACATCCACTCACCTCATCGCCTGCTTCCCTTTTTCCCAACACCCACTCACCCCATCGCCTGCTCCCATCTCTCCCTCCCCAACACCCACTCACCCCATCGCCTGTTCCCTTCTTCCCAACACCCACTCACCCCATCATCTGTTCCCCTCTCTCCCTCCCCAACACCCACTCACCCCATCACCTGTTCCCCTCTCTCCCTCCCCAACACCCACTCATCCCATCACCTGTTCCCATCTCTCCCTCCCCAACACCCACTCACCCCATCACCTGCTTCCCTTCTCCTCAACACCCACTCACCCCAGTGCCTGCTCCCCAACACCCACTCACCCCATCGCCTGTTCCCTTCTCCCCAACACTCACTCACCCCAGTGCCTGCTGCCCAACACCCACTCACCCCATCGCCTGCTCCCTTCTCCCCAACACCCACTCACCCCATCGCCTGCTCCTTTCTCCCCAACACACACTCACCCCATCGCCTGCTCCCTTCTCCCCAGCACCCCATCACCTGCTTCCCTTCTCCCCAACACCCACTCACCCCAGTGCCTGCTCCCTTCTCCCCAACACCCACTCATCCCATCGCTTGCCCCCTTCTCCCCAGCACTCACCCCATCGCCTGCTTCCCTTCTGCCCCTCTTCTCATCCTTTCACCTACGCACAATTTCCCCTCTCACCCCATCACCTGCTTCCCTTCTCCCCAACACCCACTCACCCCAGTGCCTGCTCCCTTCTCCCCAACACCTACTCAACCCATCACCTGCTCCCTGCTCCCCAACACCCACTCAACCCATCGCCTGCTCCCTGCTCCCCAACACCCACTCAACCTATCGCCTGCTCCCCAACACCCACTCAACCCATCGCCTGCTCCCCAACACCCACTCAACCCATCGCCTGCTCCCCAACACCCACTCAACCCATCGCCTGCTACCTTCTCCCAAACACCCACTCACCCCATCACCAGCTTCCCTTTCCCCCTCCCCAACACCCACTCACCCCATTGCCTGCTCCCTAACACCCACTCACCCCATCGCCTGCTACCTTCTCCCCAACACCCACTCACCCCATCGCCTGCTTCCCTTTCCCCCTCCCCAACACCCACTCACCCCATCGCCTGCTTCCCTTTCCCCCTCCCAAACACCCACTCACCCAATCGACTGCTTCCCTTTCCCCCTCCCCAACCCCACTCACCCCATCGCCTGCTCCCCTCTCTCCCTCCCCAACACCCACTCACCCCATCGCCTGCTCCCCTCTCTCCCTCCCCAACACCCACTCACCCCATCGCCTGCACCCTTCTCCCCAACACCCACTCACCCCATCGCCTGATTCCCTTCTGCCCCTCCCCAACATCCACTCACCTCATCGCCTGCTTCCCTTTTTCCCAACACCCACTCACCCCATCGCCTGCTCCCATCTCTCCCTCCCCAACACCCACTCACCCCATCGCCTGTTCCCTTCTTCCCAACACCCACTCACCCCATCATCTGTTCCCCTCTCTCCCTCCCCAACACCCACTCACCCCATCACCTGTTCCCCTCTCTCCCTCCCCAACACCCACTCATCCCATCACCTGTTCCCATCTCTCCCTCCCCAACACCCACTCACCCCATCACCTGCTTCCCTTCTCCTCAACACCCACTCACCCCAGTGCCTGCTCCCCAACACCCACTCACCCCATCGCCTGTTCCCTTCTCCCCAACACCCACTCACCCCAGTGCCTGCTGCCCAACACCCACTCACCCCATCGCCTGCTCCCTTCTCCCCAACACCCACTCACCCCATCGCCTGCTCCTTTCTCCCCAACACACACTCACCCCATCGCCTGCTCCCTTCTCCCCAGCACCCAATCACCCCATCACCTGCTTCCCTTCTCCCCAACACCCACTCACCCCAGTGCCTGCTCCCTTCTCCCCAACACCCACTCACCTCATCGCCTGCTTCCCTTTTTCCCAACACCCACTCACCCCATCGCCTGCTCCCATCTCTCCCTCCCCAACACCCACTCACCCCATCGCCTGCTTCCCTTCTCCTCAACACCCACTCACCCCAGTGCCTGCTCCCCAACACCCACTCACCCCATCGCCTGTTCCCTTCTCCCCAACACCCACTCACCCCAGTGCCTGCTGCCCAACACCCACTCACCCCATCGCCTGCTCCCTTCTCCCCAACACCCACTCACCCCATCGCCTGCTCCTTTCTCCCCAACACACACTCACCCCATCGCCTGCTCCCTTCTCCCCAGCACCCAATCACCCCATCACCTGCTTCCCTTCTCCCCAACACCCACTCACCCCAGTGCCTGCTCCCTTCTCCCCAACACCCACTCATCCCATCGCTTGCCCCCTTCTCCCCAGCACTCACCCCATCGCCTGCTTCCCTTCTGCCCCTCTTCTCATCCTTTCACCTACGCACAATTTCCCCTCTCACCTCTGAGGTGTCATGCAGGGGTGAAAGGTCACCGACTCCCTCCCCTGTTTGTTTTGGTTCCCGACGTCAGATGACAGAGAGAGCCGGTTCCGGTTATGTGGGCGGGATTTCCGGAACGAGGTGCCAATCTGTCGTTACTATGGTAACCGGCAGGGAGAAGCTCTACGGGAGGTTGGCGATGACGTAGTAGTCGTGCGACGGGACACAGCAGCAGCAGCAGCAGCAGCAGCAGCAGCATGGTACGGAGGGATGGTGCCCGCTGTGGGGGGAAGGGGGCATCATTATCCACAGGAGAAGGGCTCAGAGCTCGGTATGTGCTGCCTGGGACAGACTCCTGGGTATTGGGGGCACCCTGTATGGGGATGTCACTGGTGTCAGGATATTGGGGGCACCCTATATGGGGGGAGGGGGTAACGCGTGTCAGGATATTGGGGGCACGCTGTATGGCAGAGGTCACAGGTCTCGGGATATTGAAGTTACATTGCATAGGAGGGGTCATAGGTGTCTGGACATTGAGCTCACCCTATTTGGGGAGGGGTCTCAGGTGTCAGAATATTGGTGTCACCCTATATGGGGGAGGGGGTAACGCGTGTCAGGATATTGGGGGCACGTTGTGTGGCAGAGGTCACAGGTCTCGGGATATTGCATAGGAGGGGTCACAGGTGTCTGGACGTTGCGGTCACTCTGGGGAAATAACAGGTGTCTGGCAATTGTCGCCTTATCTGGGGGAGTTCTAAGTTTCTGGTGATTGGGGTATGCTATTTAGTCTTGTTTGCATGGGATTTGGGGGTAATGCGGTAATTGCCACTTTTGGGGTACAGATCTGTTTCTTGTGTCTCAGGAGACGCAGTTTCTCACTTCAGTCATTGTTTTTTCTCTACTTGGCGAGTGGTAAAACTTTGCAGTCCTCTCTGTCTGTTCAGTGCAGTCACAGTTTCGGCTATGGTTTATTGTCAGATCCACACCCTACACGGAGGCTGCGGTGTGTCCCTGTGAGGGACGTAGGGGTTTATCTCTTTTCCGGTTACATCTATAAACTACTTTTTGTTTTCAGGGGAAGCAAAAGAAAACTAGGAAATATGCCGTGATGAAAAAGCGGATTAGCCTCAATGATCAGCGCATGTGAGTGGGGTAATTGTGGGCACCAGGGGCTATAAATATACACTATGAATATACACTGTGTGTCTCGTGCTCATTCCTCTTTTTCTCTAGTAAAGAGAGCGATCGGGCGAAGACTCAGCAGAAGAAGGAGAAAGATCTGAGTGCCATAAAAGAGAGAGAAGTGTAAGTTTTATTTTCTGGCAATATCTGTATAACACCCAAAATGTATTCTTTGTGTGGACAGAGGGGTTCGGTATGGATTACCAGCGGGCGGTTTGCTGGCTTTCAAAATCCAGACAGCGGCATCCCGCCCACCAGAATGCCGGGAGCGGGGCGAGCGCTAAGAGTCCCCTTGCGGGATTGGTGGCTCGCTGCGCTCGCCACAGGATCTATTCCCGCCCTGTGGGTGTGTGGACACTTGTGAGTGGAAAAAGCCCTGTTGCACTGGGATTCCGGCCGGCAGATTTCTTGGCTGTCGGGATTCCAGCATCAGTATCCTGTCCGTTGGAATCCCGGCAGTTGGTAAATTAAATGCGTCCTGGACAGAGAACCCTTTATTAGCTAATTATCATCCAGCAGACGGTTTGCTTATTCTAACGAGTAATGCCTCCCCCAGTCATGAGCCCAACTTTCTCCATGAGGTCCCTCTGTATTCCTCCCCTGACATGAGCCCCCTGACCTGCTCTCATCATGAGGTCCCTCTGTATTCCTCCCCCGACATGAGCCCCCTGACCTGCTCTCATCATGAGGTCCCTCTGTATTCCTCCCCAGACATGAGCCCCCTGACCTGCTCTCTTCATGAGGTCCCTCTGTATTCCTCCCCTGACATGAGCCCCCTGACCTGCTCTCTTCATGAGGTCCCTCTGTATTCCTCCCCAGACATGAGCCCCCGTCCTGCTCTCTTCATGAGGTCCCTCTGTATTCCTCCCCTGACATGAGCCCCCTGACCTGCTCTCTTCATGAGGTCCCTCTGTATTCCTACCCTGACATGAGCCCCCGTCCTGCTCTCTTCATGAGGTCCCTCTGTATTCCTCCCCTGACATGAGCCCCCATCCCTGCTCTCTTCATGAGGTCCCTCTGTATTCCTCCCCTGACATGAGCCCCCTGACCTGCTCTCTTCATGAGGTCCCTCTGTATTCCTCCCCTGACATGAGCCCCCTGACCTGCTCTCTTCATGAGGCCCCTCTGTATTCCTACCCTGACATGAGCCCCCAGCCCTGCTCTCTTCATGAGGTCCCTCTGTATTCCTCCCCTGACATGAGCCCCCTGACCTGCTCTCTTCATGAGGTCCCTCTGTATTCCTCCCCTGACATGAGCCCCCTGACCTGCTCTCTTCATGAGGCCCATCTGTATTCCTACCCTGACATGAGCCCCCGTCCTGCTCTCTTCATGAGGTCCCTCTGTATTCCTACCCTGACATGAGCCCCCTGACCTGCTCTCTTCATGAGGTCCCTCTGTATTCCTCCCCTGACATGAGCCCCCGTCCTGCTCTCTTCATGAGGTCCCTCTGTATTCCTCCCCTGACATGAGCCCCCTGACCTGCTCTCTTCATGAGGTCCCTCTGTATTCCTCCCCTGACATGAGCCCCCAGCCCTGCTCTCTTCATGAGGTCCCTCTGTATTCCTCCCCAGACATGAGCCCCCAGCCCTGCTCTCTTCATGAGGTCCCTCTGTATTCCTCCCCTGACATGAGCCCCCTGACCTGCTCTCTTCATGAGGTCCCTCTGTATTCCTCCACTGACATGAGCCCCCTGACCTGCTCTTCATGAGGTCCCTCTGTATTCCTACCCTGACATGAGCCCCCGTCCTGCTCTCTTCATGAGGTCCCTCTGTATTCCTACCCTGACATGAGCCCCCTGACCTGCTCTCTTCATGAGGTCCCTCTGTATTCCTCCCCTGACATGAGCCCCCGTCCTGCTCTCTTCATGAGGTCCCTCTGTATTCCTCCCCTGACATGAGCCCCCGTCCTGCTCTCTTCATGAGGTCCCTCTGTGTTCCTCCCCTGACATGAGCCCCCTGACCTACTCTCTTCATGAGGTCCCTCTGTATTCCTCCCCTGACATGAGCCCCCGTCCTGCTCTCTTCATGAGGTCCCTCTATTCCTACCCTGACATGAGCCCCCTGACCTGCTCTCTTCATGAGGTCCCTCTGTATTCCTCCCCTGACATGAGCCCCCGTCCTGCTCTCTTCATGAGGTCCCTCTGTATTCCTCCCCTGACATGAGCCCCCATCCCTGCTCTCTTCATGAGGTCCCTCTGTGTTCCTCCCCTGGCATGAGCCCCCTGACCTACTCTCTTCATGAGGTCCCTCCGTATTCCTCTCCTGACATTGTCACCCCACCCTGCTCTCTTCATAAGGTCCCTCTGTATCCTTCCTGCTGCTCTTTGTGGATGACGGGTGCTCTGCGAAATTGGTCTAACTACTGGGACTATCCTGTAAAGTGAAAGCCAGGTCCCAAAGGTGTCTGACCTGACAGCGTGTTACTGGAATCTGCGTGGTGGGTAGAGAGTCCAGCGGTATTTTCTGCACTCTCCTTGCCCATGCAGACCCACTCTATCAGAAGGCAGTTTGTTGTCCATGAAAGTTCGCCTCTAGTGGTTCTCGTTCTGGGGTGAGAGGCGTAGTGACAGGTGATTCAAGAGCCCCAGCAAATAGAAGACGCTCAGGATCCCACTTGGGGCCACTTTGGACTAATTCAGATATTCAGTTTTTAGTGGATTCGGTGTCAAATTTGCATTGGATAGAATACGTTGTGACAATATAAAGATATATACAGTAACTGGTCATTTGAGATGGGGTGGGACAGGGTTACAGTAAGACTTAACTAATCTGAACATAAGCATGCTGTATGTTTTAGCTTTTTCTGTGGTTTCAGCCGCTGGTTCTGTTTTCATGTTGTCTTTTGACTTTTTTTCCCCATTGTTTTTACTGTTATGTCCTTTTGACAACAAAATGATTGACAGCCGCTCTCTTGTTAGTCCCCAGGTTCCATCCTGCCTCTTCTTCCAATATAACACTAATCTGGGTCCCCCTTACTATGTCCTGGTGGATACGAACTTCATTAACTTCTCTATCAAAGCCAAGCTGGATATTGTACAGTCCATGATGGATTGTCTCTATGCCAAGTGTAAGTATCCCCTCTTATGTACCTAGCGTGTTCGCTGCGGGATCTCTGCGTGTTTCTGATTCTATTCTTCTGTTACCATATGGCAGGTGTTCCATGTATCACCGACTGCGTCATGGCGGAGCTGGAGAAACTGGGACAAAAATACAGAGTAGCTCTCAGGTAAGTGAGAGGTCCGTGCATCTGCCGGGAATGCAGCGGCTGATAGTCCCAAAAGAAGGATGGGTCTGGTTGTCTGATCGGGTTGGGTAGGGGAGAACGGCGAGCGGTATCCTGGCGTTCTGAGGTCGCCACAGATTCTATTCCCACTCTGGGCGTCTGCCGGCAGGGTTTCCAGCACTGCGCCAGCATGCTGTTGGACTTCCTGTAAGGGCTGTCCGCGCTGCTTAGTACATATGGCGCTGAGCCCCGGAAGCACAGACCAATCCCTATGTCCATTGCATGGATTCGCTACTCCCTGTAGCGGCGACGAGTAGAAACTTGCTGACTGTGCTACAAGGTCGCAGGAACCAGACTGCCCAGTTCAGGCTGAACTTGGGTGTTATGTTGGCAGACCTCTTCTGACTGCCAGCTTCCACCACAACGAGAAAACCCATCTCCTTTCTCACGCTCGGTGAGTGATATATAGTTCTAGCTGCAAAACACAGAGGCGAAAAAAAATGGAACATAAAAAGAATGTCTTAGGTACGGCACGGTGGCACAGAAGTGTGCGGCTGTGCTCCTTGCTTGTGTAATGCAGTATGTGGGCACCGCTTACATACTTCTCTGTGTACATCGTGATAATTGTGTCTCTCGTAGGATCGCCAAGGACCCAACATTTGAGAGACTGCCGTGCACTCACAAGGGAACCTATGCAGATGACTGTCTCGTCCAGAGAGTTACTCAGGTAAGTAACAGGTTAATGTTACGTTGTGTGTCTGACTGTAGAGTCTGTGAACATGTTTGTGACTTAGAGGGTCATTCCGAGTTGATCATAGCTGCGCTAAATGTAGCACAGCTACGATCATCTTCCCTGACATGCGGGGGGACGCCCAGCACAGGGCTAGTCCGCCCCGCATGTCAGTGCCGCCCCTCCCTCACACAAATACAAAAGCATCGCACAGCGGCGATGCTTTTGTATTTCAGGAGTAACTCCCGGCCAGCACAGCTCTTGCGGCTGGCCGGGAGTTGTTAGTCGCTGCTGCAGCGTCTGCGCGAGACGTCACGCAGCCGCCGCGGCATGCCCCCCTCCCCCCCAAACGGTCCGGCCACGCCTGCGTTGGCCGGACCGCGCCTCCTAAACGGCGTCTTAACGCCGCCATTCAGCCTTCTCCCGTCCAGCGACCGCCTCTGTCTCAGAGGCAATCTCTAGACAGCAACGACTGCCATGCGGGCACCGGTGCATGCACAGTTCCGACCCGATCGCTGCAATAAACTGCAGCGAGAGATCGGGTCGGAATGACCCCCATAGTACTAGGTGGAGGGGGGATAAACATGGCAGTAGGCTGTTATGCATAACTGGATGACCTTCATGGACCTGTAAAAAGAATGACACCACGGCGTTCTCTGACTTTCTCCATGTCGTTTCAACAGCACAAATGCTACATTGTGGCCACAGTGGACCGAGACCTGAAAAGGAGAATCCGAAAGATTCCTGGCGTTCCTATCATGTACATTTCAAACCACAGGTAATAACCAGGTTCCCTCCCTTGGCCAACGGTTCCCAAGTATATTGTGGGGCTTCCCCAGTGGCCTAATATTGGTATTGTCTCTCCCGTAGGTATAATATTGAGAGGATGCCGGATGACTACGGAGCTCCGCGCTTTTAGGGTTCTGGTCTCTCTTACTATGGAGCTCTAGATTTGGACCATTTCCGCATTGAAGATTTGTGGCCGATCTATTGTCCCGTCTTCTGCACCTTGGGCAGTACACAGTAATATTGCTTTCATCAAGTGCCTCCAAAAGACCCTACACAGAGCAGAGATGTCATTTTCGGTGACAGGGTTGTATAATCTTTGGGAGCTGGAGCTCCTCACCTGTAAAGCCACATAGCCGCAGCAAAGCGCAGCAGTGTTTCGGTACATTGGCCCTCATTCCGAGTTGATCGCTCGCTAGCTATTTTTTGCAGAGCAGCGATCAGATGGTCACCGCCTCTATGGGAGTGTATTTTCGTTTTGCAAGTGTGCGAACACTTGTGCAGCCGAGCGAGACGAAAAACTTTTGACATCAATGTATTTGTGGATGAATTGTTTTCAACCAGTAATAAAGTTTCCCATGTATATAAACCGGTATCGAATAAAAGTTTTATAGGAGTAAATGAAAGATTCCTACATCAGTCTGTGTTTCTCAAGTTTGTAGTCTCTTTTAGCGGGTCATATTGTCAGTGGCAACTTTAGTAGGCGCACGTGCTTGTTTGTGCAAATCGGCCAATCATGCAGAAGCAACTCTAGCCTTAATAGCTTTCAGAAAAAGGGTCAAGAGGTTCAGTTGTTGTTCAGACCCTGTAGCAGAATTGGGAAGAAATGTGACTTTGTCAGTGGGATTATTGTTGCTCTCAGGCAGGGTGGTTTGGTGTATGAGAAGCTGCCGATATTCTGGGATTTTAATGATGGGTAGGTAAAAGTAACTCAACTATGTGATACACGATGTTATGAAAAAGAGCATCTGTGAATACAGCAAGTCGCACCTTAAAGATGATGGCATACAGCAGCGGAAGACCACGCCCGATCCCACTACTGTCACCTAAGAACAAGAACATATGGAGAAACAGAAAAACAACATTAGTGATTTAAAGTCTAGTATAATAAGGAGAAACAGACAACTAAAGAAAATCGGAAATAAACTAATATAATATGTCGACAAACCAGTGGGTGTGGGTAAGCAATGATTATCAGTGTGTGCAAAATAATCCTACACAAAAACCCATATAACGTATGAATAACCTTCGTTTGGGTCCACGGGGGCAAAAAACAGGGATAACGGTAATGATTTAAGTGACGTACAGACTAAAAAAGGCTCAACACCATAAAAAAGGGATCTGTACTATACAAATACAGATTGACATATGATAATGTCAAATATTACCTTAAAACATAAAGATATACACTATTACCGTGGAGCCGCTATGGCCGCTAGACTTATTACACACACTACGGACTAAGTACGCTATTTGCGTACTGAGTACCGTATGAGTACGCACTTAGCGTAACAGACGCTGAGCCGTGGGCGCGACGCACGAGCGGCACGTACGCTCACGGATTCACGCTTCGTACCAAGCACGCTGTTGGCGTACTGAGTACCGTATTGATACGCTATTAGCGTAACAGACGCTGTGCCGTGGGCGTGAGACACGAGCGGCACGGACGCTCACAGAATGATATACAGTAAACCTTTAAGTAATGAACAGTGTAAGGATGTACTTATACTTTAAACCTTAGCAGTCTAGTACTGCAACGATGTAATACCTTAAAAACCTTATCAATGCCTATACACCTTATAGCGATTGAGACGCTAAGAAAGCCCTTTGCAGAAAAGTGAAAACACCACACCGGTTTGTGTAAACCACTGGGCTCTAACACCGCAGCGGATTATTCAGAGAAAAGGGGTAAACAGATACAAGTTATACACTACAGGCTAACAAGGAAATCTAACAGAATAACAGAGAATAATGGCTACAGAGAATATACATACGTGGGGAATCGTTCGCAAGCGCGTCCTGGACCAGTCCTCAGCTATCTGGGAGAAAGCCTTCAGAGTCTTGTGTCCGGCCAGGCAACAGTGGTCTTTATATACACAACATACATTCACAATACAATGGTCCCTGTAATCTCATTGTTCATTGGACACATGGATGTGTCCCTACATTACAGCAAAGGTCATAGGTGGATTTGAATAGGTAGGCGATGTCCTTCTCCAACTGCTCTGGTGGGAGGTATCCTCTGGATTCCCGCCGCATGTGTAATTTACAGCAAATACAGTTAATGTTCATAATCTACTGTTGTACATAACTATACGCAGGAGCGAGCGATCTTTCTCTAACTGACACCGGAATATTACTCTTAAAATACCCTACTGCTGGATACTAGACATCACCTACCAACCTTTATCTGACCCTTCCTATCATGCAAAGAGGAATCTCTCTGTCCAGGAACTGTTTAAACTAACATTACTCGCTGACATGATCTAGGGGAACAATATCTACAAAATGCACTATTTGGGTTAAATATGCTACGTTCGAGTCGCACGCTACACGCTCACAAACTCCGCCGTAAATACACATATCATGCGCACGAGTCGCTGGAGCGTCTCTTACGCAACTTGCGGGTATGTGTACGCACGGGGGACCAGGTGCACGAGCAGCGTGCATGTGGGGTTAGTACAAGGGATATGTATCATGATATTTTTCGACTTTGACACATAAGAAATAAACCACTAGCTCCCAACATTAGACTGAACGACTATGGTGTATACCCCCGCTGCTATAAAACTATCCTAAACTGGGATACAGTAAATGAAAATAACAAATATACACATCTTCATTATTTTTTTTAATAAGAAACAAAAACACCCAATAACAACCCCTCCTCACCCTGTATACCAGACCCCAAACTCTGCATTGCTGCATTTCTAAACAAAAAAAAAACTCACAAACTGCACTATTCTAGCTGACAAGCCGGGACCCCACACAGAGGAGGTTTAGGAATACTGGGAGTACCTTTAGTGAACAGCCCCAATATAATAAAAAACCCAAAAGTGGAATATTTGCGAGAGAAAGAAGGAATAGATATTAGATAGGAGAGGAGTCAGTAAGGAAATCAGTGTCACCAAGAAACCTGGGTCTCCTATCCAGCCAGACCTCTGAAGAAGTGTGTACTCCCATCAGCCACAACTCTGAGGCAGGCAGAGAAATTCATTGAGCTGGATGGAGACTGTGGGAGAGGGATCATAAGATCCCTCTTCTGTGAGACTGCCTCCAGAGCCATAAAGTGGTTTACACCCTTAAGCATGGTACATACAGATCAGATGGCTGTCCCCATTGATGATAATGAGAACTGATCTGCACCGATGGCTTCTTGCGGGGAAGATTTCTGTGAAGTCTGCATTAGGCTGTTCGTGTCTGAAACATTCTGAAAAATCACCATGATACATAGGTCCCTATATACATTTGATATTAAGGATGGTTGTAACCTTCCTTCTTACTGGGAAGAATAAGTCTCTAACACAGGGGTTCTCAGCCCCTGAGGTGCCCCCAACAGGTCATGTTATGTGAATTTCTGTCTGTGGAAGCATTACTGTGGGATAATTACTGACCCAGCAACATAGATTACCTGACCTGCACATGATAAAGACATCCACAAAACATGGCCTGTTGGTGGCACTTGAGGACTGGAGTTGAGAACTCCTAGTCCAGTGGATCCCAAACTCTGAGCACTAACAGTCCTGGAGGCAGAAGCCTTGAGATAAAGATAAAGTTCCAACCAATCAGGTCCTAACTGCCATGTCACAGGCTGTTTAAAAAAAAAAACAGAAGCTGATTGGCCGCTACTTTCTCTCTCCACTTTATCACTCTACAAGACTTAGTACATCTGCTCCCTGGTTTAAGTATATATACAAGGCTATTAACCAAACTGCACCAACATACATCTCTTCACTCATCTCATGATATCTCCCTACCCGACCTCTCCGCTCTGCACAAGATCTACGTCTCTCATCCACACGCATTACTTGTTCACACTCAGAATTACAGGACTTTATCCGAGCTTCACCCACTCTGTGGAATGCCCTCCCACGCGCAATAAGACTCGCCTCTAGTCTACAAACCTTTAAATGTTCCCTGAAAACTCATCTCTTCAGACAAGCCTATCAAATTCCAGACCCACCCACATAACCGTCAGTGCTTCCCTATCTAATCACATCCTCTCTGTACAGTACACATAACATCACATATCTTGTCTTTCTTTACTCTCACACCCTCCTGACCCTTGGCCAACATTGCGGGGGTGTTCATATCATACAACCCACAAAGAACCTAGCAATCTGGTGGACCATTATGCAATAGGTAGCATCTATCCTTGTGTATCAATGCCTATTTTCCTATAGAGTGTAAGTTTGCGAGCAGGGTCCTCCTACCTCTATGTCTGTCTGTTTTTACCCAGTTTTGTTCTATTACTACTGTTCTAATTGTAAAACGCAACGGAAAGCATTTTAAAGCACAGATGACTTAGGGACGTACAGTGCATCAGGAAAGTATTCACAGGGCTTCACTTTTTCCACATTTTGTTATGTTACAGCCTTAATACAAAATAGAATAATTCATTTTCTCCCTCAAAATTCTACACACAATACCCCATAATGACAACGTGAATTTTTTTTAAAATCTTTTTGCAAATTTATTAAAAATAAAAAACTAAGTGGTCAATTCTATTCAGCGACAGTTGAATAGCACCGGGAATTAGCTCCCGGCGCTATTCAATACAGCGACGAGTGACCCTCAATTGTCAGGAATTCTTCTCTCATCCCTGGGGGAGGAGAGAAAAAAACAGACAAAAGTCGGAGAATACCCGTTCTCCCGACAATTCAACCTGTTTAATCGGCGAGAACGGGCTATCGCCGACTTAACTGGAGCTGAATTAAGTAGCGTCGGGAGCTAATTCCCGGCGCTATTCAACTGTCGCTGAATAGAATTGATCCCTAAGAAATCACATGTATATAAGTATTCACAGCCTTTGCCATGAATCTCAAAATTGAGCTCAGGTGTATCCTGTTTCCACTAATCATCCTTGAGATGTTCCTACAGCTTAATTGGAGACCACCTGTGGTCAATTCAGTTGATTGGACATGATTTGGAAAGGCACACACCTGTCTATATAAGGTCCCACACTTGACAGTGCATGTCTGAGCACAAACCAAGCATGAAGTAAAAGGAATTGGCTGTAGACCCCCGACAAAGGATTATCTCGAAGCACAAATCTGAGGAAGGGTGCAGAAAAATATCTGCTGCTTTGAAGGACCCAATGAGCACGGTGGCGTCCATCATCTGTAAATGGAAGAAGTTTGGAACCACCGGGACTCTTCCTAGAGCTGGCCGGCCGTTGTAACTGAGCGATCGGGGGAGAAGGACCCTAGTCAGGGAGGTGACCAAGAACCCGATGGTCACTCTGTCAGAGCTACAGCATTCCTCCATGGAGAGAGGAGAACCTTCCAGAAGGACAACCATCTCTGCAGCAATCCACCAATCAGGCCTGTATGGTAGAGTGGCCAGGCGGAAGCCACTCCTTAGTAAAAAGCACATGGCAGCCCACCTGGAGTTTTCCAAAATGCACCTGAAGGACTCTCAGACCATGAGAAACAAAATTCTCTGGTCTGATGCGACAAAAGGGGTAATTCAGACCTGATCGTAGCAGCAATTTTTTTAGCAGTTGGGCAAAACCATGCTAAGCCTTCTGTCATTTTTCAAACCCAGCCTGTAACATGGCAGTTAGGAGCTGATTGGCTGATACTTTATCTCCATCCAGTTTATTTCTCTCCACGGCTTCGTACATGTCCCCCTTAAATTTGTACCGCAGCCAGTTTGATTATACCACCTGTGCACAAGCAAGGATTTACTTAAAACCAGGACTGTTACTGCTCCTTGAGGACCGAGTTTTGGAAAGCCTGACCGAGTCTAACACACCTGTAATTTAGGAGTGTGAGAAGGAGGACTCTTGTTACTTTCCACTAAATCCTGGTAGTACACAGAAAGACACAGCACTGCATGCTATGGACCTGATACAGCAGCGGTATCGGCTGCGTCTGATGTGAAGGCCACTTCTGATTTTCCAAACCTGAGATGCCCGCTTTCAGTGTGATGAGTTGGTGCAGTTCTGCCTTGGAGCGTCTTTAGGCGCAACATTGCTCTACCGTCAAAACTTGCCCCAGCCCCATGACGTGACCCATGGCCTCCTGTGTGTTAGCGCCTGTATGTCTGTGGCCGCAGCAGCTTTCAGCGACATGCCCACACCAGGCTTAGCCACTCCCCTGGTACCTCCCAGCTACGCCCACTAAAATCCACACTCCCTGCGTTCCATTCTGTACTGCGTCCCTGAAAGCTAACAACCGGAGCGCGTGCTCTGTGTGAATCAGATGTGCAGACTTGCGTCATCAGCCAAGAGCCTGCAGCATCCACACTACTTACTCCTCTGAATCCTGCCCTATAGCTCATCCTGGTGGGCGTTAGTGTTCGGTGTGAAATACCGGTGGTCACATGACTGACAGCAACATCCCGACACTAAAGATCCTGACATGGTTGGTTCTATATCGGAGGGGCTGAAGGGACCTTGTGACGTATTGAGGGGAGGAGCTATGTCACCAGGGGGAGGAGCTACGGGCGTACAGGGTACCCGAAAAGTACCCTTGCGGGCTCGCTTCGCTCGCCACGCTTCGGGCACGGTGGCTCGCTCCGCTCCGCTTCGCTCACCACCTAATTACTAAAGGTAATAGTTGGTGGCGTGGATAGTAGAGGAACTATCCCGCTGGCCTAGCTCCTCCCCCTTGCGTCGTAACTCCTCCCCCTTACGGAAAAGGTCCCTTAGCCCACTTGATTCTAGCATCTACCATCCTGACATCGGTGGGGGGGGGAGGGAGTAAATTTACACTCCCTCCCCTACTTTAACCCGTTGGAGGTGTCTGCTAGGGCTAACCACCCCCTCTAGTGCCTAACCCGTTACCTGCCGAACACTCCCTCCTCACCCGTGTCCTAACCTGAACCTCAATACTTACCTTCAGGAAGTCGTCTGTTGGTGTTTTCAGTCTCCTGAGTGATGTCTGGATTCCTGCGTTAGTCACATGACCGCCGGGGGGGCCAAATGCATACTGGCTTTAGATACAAGTACGTTTTTACAATGTTAAAATGGGGTGTAGTACGGTATGCCGGCGCTCGGGCTCCCGGCGACCAGCATACCGGCGCCGCGAGCCTGACCGCCGGCATACCGACAGCGTGGCGAGCGCAAAGGAGCCCCTTGCGGGCTCGCTGCGGGCACGGTGGCGCGCTATCACTCTATTTTATTCTCCCTCCAGGGGGGTCGTGGACCCCCACGAGGGAGAATAGCTGTCGGTATGCCGGGTGTCGGGATTCCGGCGCCGGGATCCCGACATTCGGCATACAGAAGATCACCCGTTAAAATGGTCCTTGCTGCAATCTGCATGTCAGAAATGTGATTGCAATAGAAAAGGGTGGATGCATTTTTTTTTTTCTTTCTTTGCATGCAGGTAAAATACTGTCTGCTTTTGTGTGTAATCCACAAGTACTGAACAGCTTTGTTTTTGCCCTGAAATTTAGCGTTAAGATAAAACACGACTCATCCGAAATATACCTCTCTCTGCGTGTTACATCAGCCCCATCTGCAATACAACGTGGGGGGTCATTCCGAGTTGATTGCTCGCTGACGTTTTTCACAGCGCAGTGAACAGGTTACTACTGCACATGTGTATGCACCGCAATGCGCAGGCGCGTCGTACGGGTACAAAGCGGATCATTGCTGGGTGATGGATTTAACAAAGAATCCATTCGCACAGCCGATCGCAAGGAGATTGACAGGAAGAGGGCGTTTGTGGGTGTCAACTGACCGTTTTCTGGGAGTGTTTGGGAAAACGCAGGCGTGTCCAGGCGTTTGCAGGGCGGGTGTCTGACGTCAATTCCGGGACCAAAAAGATTGAAGTGATCGCAGCGGCTGAGTAAGTGCAGAGCTACTCAGAAACTGCAAAAAACGTTTTCGTCCCGCTCGGCTGCACAAGCGTTCGCACACTTGGAAAGCGAAAACACACTCCCCCGTGGGCGGCGACTATGCGTTTGCACGGCTGCTAAAAGAAGCTAGCAAGCGATCAACTCGGAATGACCCCCATGGTTCTGCCAGGTTGCAAATTTCACCCTACCTAAGCAAAAACCCTAGTGGTTCAGAGAAGTGCGCTAATGCAGCTGCAAGTGCGTTTTTCTCCGCAACGCAACTGCTATCGACAAGTGACGCTGCCGCCTAGAAACTCATTGGCTACCGCAACTCATTGGCAATTGCGTACACATTCGCAGCCTATACGAAGTCACCTCTCCCATTATATTAATGTATAATATGTAAATAACACACTTTACTAATAACAAAAATGTTCTTTAACACCTCAGTCCTGAGGGAAAAACCTAAAAACCCTAGTATGTGTTGATAGATGCTAATTTCTGACATGGAAAAACCTGAAGGGTCAATAGCCGTCCGGCCTCGCAGACAGTGTGTACGAAAGGACGCCACTTTTTATTGTATTTTATGTTTGTTATTCTTTTTATTTTAAACCAATAAAATATACATCAGTCACCATCATCAACTTCTGCCATGGACCATTCAAAGAGCTGGGCCTGGGGTAAGATGTCTGTGATCTGTGTTCTGGGGGGATGTGGTCAAGATGCCGCCGGCCGGAATCCCGGCGGTCGAAATACCGACGCCGGAATCCCGACCGCCACAATCCCGACATATTCTCCCTCCGTGGGTGTCCACGACACCCATAGAGAGAGAATATAATAGTGTGCTGAGCGTAGCGAGGCACCGTGCCCGCAGCGTGGCGAGCGAAGCGAGCCCGCAAGGGGCTGCGTTCCACTCGCCACCCCTGTCGGGATTGTGTGGTCGTGATTCCGGCGTCGGTATTTCGACCGCTGGGATTCCGGCCGGCAGCATTTAGTACTGATCCCGTTCTGGGTGTGGTTATATTCTCATTTGTCGGTTGCACATAGCTTAGGGTAATGCACAAGTAGAAACTGAAGTGTGCAAATGCGTGTTTTCCTGTGCGTTCTCTCACAGCTCTACTTCCAGCTGAGGAATTCCCAGTGTAATATAACTGTCTCTACTATGCACAGCTACCACAGCAATACAAGATGTCGGCCATAATTTACAGAAACGTGAAATACCGCAATGATAACCAGGGGCGTCAGAACATTTTTAGGTTGGGGGGGGCAAGATATAATCTCATTTTGGCGCCCCTAAATTGCTGAATCGCTAAAGGCAAGATCCACATGAAATACATTGAGAAGGCCAGATCCACACTAAATTCCCACACCCAGAAAGGCATTGTGGCCGGAGAGCCCCAGCCACGTGGCAAATGGCCGCCTGCGGCACTGAAGGGGTTAACCCCTAGTGCCCGGCGCCATTTTAAAAGAACAAAGGGCGCTTGGCACCAGATTTTAAATGTGTTGGGCGCTAGGCGCCGTGTTTGTAAAATATGTGTGAAGAAAATAAGAATTTACTTACCGATAATTCTATTTCTCGGAGTCCGTAGTGGATGCTGGGGTTCCTGAAAGGACCATGGGGAATAGCGGCTCCGCAGGAGACAGGGCACAAAAAGTAAAGCTTTTACAGGTCAGGTGGTGTGCACTGGCTCCTCCCCCCATGACCCTCCTCCAGACTCCAGTTAGGTACTGTGCCCGGACGAGCGTACACAATAAGGGAGGATTTTGAATCCCGGGTAAGACTCATACCAGCCACACCAATCACACCGTACAACTTGTGATCTAAACCCAGTTAACAGTATGATAACAGAGGAGCCTCTGAAAGATGGCTCCCTAAACAAAATAACCCGAAATAGTTAACAATAACTATGTACAAGTCTTGCAGATAATCCGCACTTGGGATGGGCGCCCAGCATCCACTACGGACTCCGAGAAATAGAATTATCGGTAAGTAAATTCTTATTTTCTCTATCGTCCTAAGTGGATGCTGGGGTTCCTGAAAGGACCATGGGGATTATACCAAAGCTCCCAAACGGGCGGGAAAGTGCGGATGACTCTGCAGCACCGAATGAGAGAACTCCAGGTCCTCTTTTGCCAGGGTATCAAATTTGTAAAATTTTACAAACGTGTTCTCCCCTGACCACGTAGCTGCTCGGCAGAGTTGTAATGCCGAGACCCCTCGGGCAGCCGCCCAGGATGAGCCCACCTTCCTTGTGGAATGGGCCTTAACAGAATTAGGCTGTGGTAGGCCTGCCACAGAATGTGCAAGTTGAATCGTGTTACAAATCCAACGAACAATCGACTGCTTAGAAGCAGGTGCACCCAACTTGTTGGGTGCATACAGTATAAACAGCGAGTCAGATTTTCTGACTCCAGCCGTCCTTGAAATGTATATCTTTTAAGCTCTGACAACGTCCAACAACTTGGAGTCTTCCAAGTCGTTTGTAGCCGCAGGCACTACAATAGGCTGGTTCAGGTGAAACGCTGACACCACCTTCGGGAGAAAATGCGGACGCGTCCGCAGCTCTGCCCTATCTGAATGGAAACTTAAATAAGGACTTTTATAAGATAAAGCCGCCAGTTCTGATACTCTCCTGGCCGAAGCCAGGGCCAGTAACATAGTCACTTTCCATGTGAGATATTTCAAATCCACCTTCTTAAGTGGTTCAAACCAATGGGATTTGAGGAAATCTAAAACTACATTTAGATCCCACGGTGCCACCGGAGGCACCACAGGAGGCTGTATATGCAGTACTCCTTTGACAAAAGTCTGGACCTCAGGAACTGAGGCCAATTCTTTTTGGAAGAATATAGACAGGGCCGAAATTTGAACCTTAATAGATCCCAATTTGAGACCCATAGACAATCCTGATTGCAGGAAATGTAGGAAACGACCCAGTTGAAATTCCTTCGTCGGAGCATTCCGACCCTCGCACCATGCCACATATTTCCGCCAAATGCGGTGATAATGCTTTGCGGTGACTTCTTTCCTTGCCTTAATCAAGGTAGGAATGACTTCTTCAGGAATGCCTTTTTCTTTTAGAATCTGGCGTTCAACCGCCATGCCGTCAAACGCAGCCGCGGTAAGTCTTGAAAAAGACAAGGACCCTGCTGAGGCAGGTCCCTTCTCAGAGGTAGAGGCCACGGATCGTCCGTGACCATCTCTTGAAGTTCCGGGTACCAAGTCCTTCTTGGCCAATCCGGAGCCACTAGTATCGTTCTTACTCCTCTTTGCCGTATAATCCTCAATACCTTTGGTATGAGAGGCAGAGGAGGAAACACATATACCGACTGGTACACCCAAGGTGTTACCAGCGCATCCACAGCTATTGCCTGCGGATCTCTTGACCTGGCGCAATACCTGTCCAGTTTTTTGTTGAGGCGAGACGCCATCATGTCCACCATTGGTTTTTCCCAACGGTTTATTATCATGAGGAAAACTTCTGAATGAAGTCCCCACTCTCCCGGGTGAAGATCGTGTCTGCTGAGGAAGTCTGCTTCCCAGTTGTCCACGTCCGGGATGAATACTGCTGACAATGCTATCACGTGATTCTCCGCCCAGCGAAGGATCCTGGCAGCTTCTGCCATTGCACTCCTGCTTCTTGTGCCGCCCTGTCTGTTTACATGGGCGACTGCCGTGATGTTGTCCGACTGGATCAACACCGGTCTTCCTTGAAGCAGAGGTTCCGCCTGGTTTAGAGCATTGTAGATTGCTCTTAGTTCCAGAATGTTTATGTGAAGAGACTTTTCCAGGCTCGTCCACACTCCCTGGAAGTTTCTTCCCTGTGTGACTGCTCCCCAGCCTCTCAGGCTGGCGTCCGTGGTCACCAGGATCCAATCCTGTATGCCGAATCTGCGGCCCTCCAGTAGATGAGCCTCCTGCAACCACCACAGAAGAGATACCCTTGTCCTTGGAGACAGGGTTATCCGCTGATGCATCTGAAGATGCGATCCGGACCATTCGTCCAGCAAATCTCCCTGAAAATGTTTTGCGTGAGATCTGCCGAATGGAATCGCTTCGTAAGAAGCCACCATTTTTCCCAGGCCTCCTGTGCATTAATGCACTGATACTTGGCCTGGTTTTAGGAGGTTTCTGACTAGGTCGGATAACTCCCTGGCTTTCCCCTCCAGGAGAAATACCTTTTTCTGGACTATGCCCAGAATCATTCCTGGGAACAGCAGACGTATCATCGGAAAACACAGCTGCGATTTTTGGAATATTTAGAATCCACTCGTGCTATCGTAGAACTACTTTAGATAGTTCTTTTCCGACCTCCAACTGTTCTCTGGAACTTGCCCCTTTCAGGATATCGTCCAAGTAAGGGATAATTAAGATGCCCTTTTCTTTGAAGAGAGTCATCTTTTCGGCCATTACCTTGGTAAAGGCCCGGGGTGCCGTGGATAATTCAACGGCAACTTTTGAAACTGATATTGACAGTTCTGTATCACGAACCCGATGTACCCTTGTTGAGAAGGGCAAATTTGGACATGGAGGTAATCCTTGATGTCCAGGGACACCATATAGTCCCCTTCTTTCCGGTTCGCTATCACTGCTCTGAGTGACTCCATCTTGATTTGAACCTTTATGTAAGTGTTCAAAGATTTCAGATTTAGACTATGTCTCACCAAGCCGTCTGGCTTCAGTACCACCATATAGTGTGGAAGACTAATACCCTTTTCCTTGTTGTAGGAGGGGTACTTTGATTATCACCTGCTGGAAATACAGCTTGTGAATTTTTCCCAATACTGCCTCCCTGTTGGAGGGAGCCGTTGGTAACGCAGACTTCAGGAACCTGCGAGGAAAAGATGTCTCGACTCTCCAATCTGTACCCCTGGGATAATACTAGTACGATCCAGGGGTCAACTTGCGAGTGATCCCACTGCGCGTTGAGACTCTTGAGACTACACCCCCACCTAACCTGAGTCCGCTTACACGGCCCCAGCGTCATGCTGGGGACTTGGCAGACGCGGTGGAAGGCTTCCTTTCCTGGGAAGGAGCTGTCTGCTGCAGTCTACTTCCCTTTCCTCTATGTCTGGGCAGATATGACTGGCCTTTTGCCCGCTTGCCCTCATGGGAACGGAAGGATTGAGGCTGAAAAGACGGTGTCTGTTTCTGCTGAGATGTAACTTGGGGTAAAAAGGTTGGATTTCCAGCTGTTGCCGAGACCCCCAGGTCCGTTGGACCGACCCCAAATAACTCTTTCCCTTTATACGGCCATACTTCCATGTGTCGTATGGGATATGTATCACCTGACCACTGTCGTGTCCATGACATCTTCTGGGAGATATGGATCACGCACTTATTTTGATGCCAGAGTGCACATATCCCTCTGTGCATCTCGCATACATAAATATATAATGCATCCTATTAAATGCTCTATATCAATCAAATATTTTCAGTCAGGGAAACCGACCAAGCCAACCCAGCACTGCATCTCCAGGCTGATGGCGATCGCTGGTCGCAGTATAACCACCTTATGTGTGTATATACTTTTTAGGATATTTTTCCAGCTGCCTATCAGCTGGCTCCTTGAGGGCGGCCGTATCTGGCGACGGTAACGCCACTTGATAAGCGTGTGAGCGCCTTATTCATTCCCAACGCGCCCTAACTTCTGGCGGGAAAGGGTATAACGCCAATATTTGCTATCGGGGTAAACCCACGCATCATCACACACTTTATTTTATTTTATCTGATTCAGGAAAAACTACAGGTAGTTTTTTCACTCCCACATAATACCCTTTTTTGTGGTACTTGTAGTATCAGAAATATGTAACACCTCCTTCATTGCCCTTAACGTGTGGCCCTAATAAGGAATACGTTTGTTTATTCACCGTCGACACTGGATTCAGTGTCGGTGTCTGTGTCTGTGTCGACCGACTGAGGTAAATGGGCGTTATTAAAAACCCCTGACGGTGGTTCTGAGACGCCTGGACCGGTACTAATTGTTTGTCGGCCGTCTCATGTCGTCAACCGACCTTGCAGCGTGTTGACATTCTCACGTAATTCCCTAAATAAGCCATCCATACCGGTGTCGACTCCCTAGAGAGTGACATCACCATCATAGGCAATTGCTCCGCCTCCTCCAACATCGTCCTCATACATGTCGACACACACGTACCGACACACAGCACACACACCGGGAATGCTCTGACAGAGGACAGGACCCCACTAGCCCTTTGGAGAGACAGAGGGAGAGTTTGCCAGCACACACCAAAAAAACGCTATAATTACATAGGGACAACCTTATATAAGTGTTTCTCCCTTATAGCATCTTTAATATATTTATGTCGCCAATTTAGTGCCCCCCCTCTCTGTTTAAACCCTGTTTCTGTAGTGCAGTGCAGGGGAGAGCCTGGGAGCCTTCTCTCCAGCCTTTCTGTGAGAGAAAATGGCGCTGTGTGCTGAGGAGATAGGCCCCGCCCCTTTTTCGGCGGGCTCGTCTCCCGCTATTTATTGTATTTAGGCAGGGGTTAAATATCTCCATATAGCCTCTGGGGGCTATATGTGAGGTATTTTTAGCCTTATATAGGTTTACATTTGCCTCCCAGGGCGCCCCCCCCCAGCGCCCTGCACCCTCAGTGACTGCCGTGTGAAGTGTGCTGAGAGGAAAATGGCGCACAGCTGCAGTGCTGTGCGCTACCTTTAGAAGACTGCAGGAGTCTTCAGCCGCCGATTCTGGACCTCTTCTTGCTTCAGCATCTGCGAGGGGGCCGGCGGCGAGGCTCCGGTGACCATCCAGGCTGTACCTGTGATCGTCCCTCTGGAGCTTCATGTCCAGTAGCCAAGAAGCCAATCCATCCTGCACGCAGGTGAGTTCACTTCTTCTCCCCTCTGTCCCTCGTTGCAGTGATCCTGTTGCCAGCAGGAATCACTGTAAAATAAAAAACCTAAGCTAAACTTCTCTAAGCAGCTCTTTATGAGAGCCACCTAGAATTGCACCCTTCTCGGCCGGGCACAAAAATCTAACTGGAGTCTGGAGGAGGGTCATGGGGGGAGGAGCCAGTGCACACCACCTGACCTGTAAAAGCTTTACTTTTTGTGCCCTGTCTCCTGCGGAGCCGCTATTCCCCATGGTCCTTTCAGGAACCCCAGCATCCACTTAGGACGATAGAGAAATGTATTTTCTAAATGTGCCGTGGTCCCGGACCCCTCCGGAGACCACGGCAGGGAGGACAGCCCCCGGCGCGCTCAGCAGTGTGTGCGCGCCGGGGGAGAGGAGGCAGCCGCTGACCGCCGGAGTCCGGGAGCTCCGCTCCCGGCAGCGGTCAGTGTAGCCCCGGGCGCACTGGAGTGTGCGCGCCGGGGAGAAGGGTGAGCGCTGCGGCTGGGAGCTCGGCTCCCGCTGCAGTGCTCTCTGTGAGAGCCGCCGCTGGGGGCCGGGAGCTCTGCTCCCGGCGCCTCAGCCCAGCACGGGTGGCCAGCCGCAGCAGCCGGGACGGACGTCCCGGGCTGCTAGCCGGCGAGGGGGGTGCGCTGCAGCCCGGCTCCCCGCCGGACGCTGCAGCGAGGCTACCAGTCAGGCGCTGCGCATGGGGGACCGGGCTAGCCGGCTCCCTAGCGGCGTGGGTGCAATTAGGCTGGCGAGCAGGCTGATGAGCGCTGGGGTCCGGGAGCTACGCTCCCGGCGCCTCAGCGCTGAAACAAGCCAGGGTCACGGCGGCCGGGACAAGTGTCCCGGGCCGCCGGACTTCGGTACAGGGGGGTGCGCCGCTGCGTGCGGCGGGGCCACAAAAGTAGTGCCACACTGGGGGGACAGGGAGAGCCAGCTCCCTGGAACCCCAGAGGCAGGAAGGCAGGCTGGAGGATGGGGGAAGCCAGCCCCATACTTCCAGCACAGAGGGAGAGCCCTAGCAGCCAGGCTGCAGGGCTAGGGAAGGCACAGTAGTTAGGACATTGTGTAAAACATGCAGTGCCTAGGTATGTGGAGCCTGTGCAGGCTCAGAGTGTATTTAAATGTATAAACATGTACAGTGTGATTTAAATGTAATGTATGTAAAGGTAAAATGCACTTACTTGATTGTGTGTCCCAGGAGGGGGGAATCCATAGCTGTGCAGGCTGATGGATTCTCCCAGACCTTTTCCCTAAAAACGGAATGCTTTCCCATCCAGCCTCACAGTTCCAATGGGCACAGGGAGAAAGAGAAGCAGCTTAGCTATGAAACAAGCTGAGTGGTTTCTTGGAGCTCCATGGAGATCAGCCGTAGTGCCAAGAAACCTGGACCGGGGAGCCCGACTGCCCAGCTCTGGAGCCCAAATCCAGGCTGCAGGCAGTGAGAGGGGTCCCGGGCAGGTTTCTGGAAGTCAGATTTAGGAGGGAAAACTTCCCCCCAGCCAGACTGGACGGCACCGGGGAGTATCCTGATTCTCCAAGGTAGGAGCGTCAAAGGAGACCGACCACTCCCCACTGTCCATAGGGAACAATGTTAGGTGTGCATGAGACCAGAGCATGCACAGCTCATGGGTAAACATTGATTGGTTGTACACCACAGGGCGGGCTTACCCCCTGTGGTAAGGGGTCTTGGAGAGGGATAAAAGAAGGGCAGTTGGCCCATAGGATTGTGTAGTTGTAACATCTTCTTCTGCTGAAAACATCTTAATTGTATGCTGTTGCCCCTAGCAATAGGGAAGAGCCTTTTTAAAGGTTATCATTGAGCAATAAACATCTTTGCCTCAAGAAGACTGCTTCATCTTGTGACCAACAGGGTTAGGCCAAACCTAGACCCGTCCTCCGGCTGTCCAGGGAAGCACCTGACGTCTCCAAGCTCCGCCTTCCGCCAGCTACCGGTAGAGGCCTAGCAAGTGGCTAGTGGGGATTCGTCAGCACCACACAGCTGTGGTAAGGCAGTACGTCGGCACATACAGAGCAGAACCGTGGTTCCAAACGCCACGGCAGGTTAGGAGTTTGGTGGTGGCAGCAAGAACCCGCCCACAACGCCAGGGGAAGGGTGTGGATATCCCTTTCAACGCGTCCAGAAGCGTCATGAAGGCGGCGCTCAGGAGCGTGGAGGAGTCTCATCGGGCGGAGGTGGAAGCACTGACGGCGTCAGCATCGCAGAGGACGGCCCAACAGTGGACCTTCGTAAGGAACCGGTGAGAACCACAAGCCCCGCCCCCTCTCACAGCAGCAATGTTTCCCAGCAATCCCTAGCAGGGCCAGGATCCCAACGTCCCAGGGGGGGCGACCCGGATACCCTAGCAGATCGGCTAGCGGAATTGTGGGAAAGGGCAACGGAGCAAGAGCGCTTGATCATCATCCAGATGTGGCGTGATGAGCGGGCACCACAGGCCGTGGTACCCCGGGAGCCGTTGTCAGCTGTTGTACACAGATCAGGACGAGTTCAGTTTGCCAAGTTTGCAGACAGTGATGGGGACATTGATGGACATTTGCAAGTCTTTGAGAGGACTTGTAAACTACATGATCTACCCAAGTCAGAGTGGGTGAGACACCTTGTGCCCACTCTGCATGGAGAGGCCTTGGAGGCCTATCGAGGAGTGGCGACGGAGGACTGTGGGAACTACGACGAAGTCGAGAAGGCCCTCCTCCAGCGATTCTTCATCACTCCCGAGTCTTACAGGAAGAAATTCAGAGACTTGCCTAAGAATCCTAGCAGCACCCATGAGCAGTTCGCCACCCAGCTGCGGCAGTACGTGGTGAAGTGGGTGAAGGATTCGGAAGCCACTACATGGGACGCACTGATCGACCTGATCTGCAGGGAGCAGTTCTACCGCAGGTGCGCCCAAGAAGTGAAGGAGTGGGTGCTAGATCGGGAGCCACCCAGCTTAAAAATGGCTGCCCAATTAGCCGACAAATATGTGGCAATTCGGCCACGGGGCCAGAAGCGCCCAGCGAGCAGCCAGCTACAAAAGACTGCACCACCAAGGGGACCCCCCCTCTTCAACTCATCACCCCCAAAGACAAGCATCTTCCAACCCGGGTGCTCTTGGCCAGCAACCGCACCGCAGCGTCCCTGCAACTGATCAGAGATCATCGGTGCCACGACTGGAGAAGAAGTGCTATGGCTGTGGGAAAATCGGACATCTGAGGATGAACTGTCCTGCATCCCAAGCACCCCAGACTCGTGCCCCAAATCCGAGTGCTGGAGCCCGGATCGCTTGTTTGACGAGAGGAGATGAGCCTACAGAGACTGTTCCCCCTCCAGTCAGTCCGATGGAGTGTGGCGAGAGACAGGTGCACTCTGCGGAGAGAGTCACCTGCATGGCCAAACAGCCCCTACACAACATGTGGAGGCACCTGCAGCCAGTCCACGTTGGACCCCTGCAGGGAGAAGGCCTAAGAGACTCTGGGGCCTCAATCACTGTGGTGAGCCCCCACCTTATAGATCCTGCTGCAGTATTGCAGGGTCGCACTGCCACGGTCACCCTGGCAGAAGGAACAGAAAAAGCGGTTCCCATGGCAAGAGTCTACCTGGACTGGGGAGCTGGACCAGAGTTGCGAGAAGTTGCCGTCATGGATGGTCTCCCAACTGATGTGGTCCTAGGAAATGATCTGGGTGGTGGGATCGTCACTATGTTTGTTGGCGCCATTCCCCGGAGTCAAGTTCCAAACCCACCGTTGACATCAGCTACTCCAGCACAGCCCAGCCCAGAGGAAAAGACTACAGCTGCTAGACAACTGCCAGCACAGCCAACCACAGCATCAACCAGCCCAGAGGAAAAGATCACAGCGGCTAGATCAGTACATCGACCCCGCATGCCTTTTGCCTCTGGTATGCCCACGTCCCCTAGCAACGCAGAGGATGTCGGTTCCAGCTCGTTTGATCCTGTGGGGGTGCCCAATGATGTTCCTGACCCAAGTGGTTTGCCAACTCCGGCGGTGAGTATGAGAAACCACATTGACTTTTCCATGACTGACCCCTACCAGACTGACCCTAGTAGTCCCCACCTAGATCCCCCTGTAGAGTGTTCCAATTTAGGAGAGATTGAGGGCCACAGGCAGGAGTTTAGGGAGGCTCAACTCTCTGACCCATCCCCGAAAGGCATGAGGCGCCACTCTGGCAGCGGCCTTGACAAGGTTGGGGCGGGGAGGTTGACCTGGCGGGAAGGGTTAAGGTACAGGGTAGCCAGGGAAGTGGGAGGGGATAGACCAGATAGGGAATGTGTCCAACTGGTCCCCTCAGGGTACGTTCCTGTGCAACCGGTGTCGGTTGCCAGCGAAACCCCTTTTGACAGTAACCCGGAGACAGACCGTACCCTGAAGTGCCCGACACAGAGCTTACCCTGGTCTGGAATGTCGCATGATGCCCAGACCACATGTAAGGCTGGTGCCATGCGTTGGCAGCCGGGGCACTCCAGCGTTTGTGTTGTCTCTGGGCCTCTGCCCATAGGAGAACCCTCGCAGCAAGTTGCTGTGGACATAGCAGGTCCCCTGCCTGTGTGCAGTAGATCGGGGAAGACACGCAGCCTCCCTGTAGTGGATGCCACACAGGATCCAGAGGCTGGTGGTCTGGCCGCCATCACTGTGGCACAGGTAGCGGACGAGGAGGAAGGAGTAGGCCTAGGTGACAGGGTAGGTTCCCCGAGTCATAGGTCGACAGAAGAGGATTGGAGGGCAGGTCTGACAGTTAGGGCAGACAGTTGCCAGATAGGTATGACGAAGGTGCAGTGCCTGGGGCACCATGTAGGAGGAGACAGGGGTAGGCCCAACCCAGAGGGGGTGGAGGCAACCAGAGGCTGTCCCCGACCCACATCACCCAGACCGGTACTGACCTTAGAACCTGTAAGGCCCTACAGACATGTTGTCATTGACTTTAGTCCTGTAGTGAACCCCTTGACAGAGATGGCTAGGAAGGGCATTCCCAAGTCAGTGGACTTTGCACCCGCTTGCGAGTTGGCATTCCAGTCATTGAAGGAGGCTCGGGTACCCGCTCCAGTGCTGATGGCGCACATTCTTGACCAGGACTGTGTGTTACGAACTATTGCGCCACTGCACGGACCGAGAGCAGTACCGAGCCAGAAAGAGCCATATGGGCAGGAGCACCCTGTGGCCTGTTTGAGCAGAAAACTGCTATTGTGGGAGGTGGGGTATGCCACAGTTGGGACACCGTGGGTGGCACTTGTTTGTAACCGGCCCCCCACAGTGGTGACTTACCACCTACCTGTTAGGTGGCTGCAACCTACCTTGGGGGAATTGGACAGACTTTTGTGGTGGAGCCTTGAAATTGGACTTCAGGTGGACTATTTGAACATTGTGCACCCACGAAGAGAGGCCCACTACACTATGGATGAACTGTCTAGGCCAGAGCCTACACCCCCCAGGTAGCGTCCCCTTCACCCCAACGGACTGCGGGACCAGGACCCAAATCGTTGGGACATGGGTCCCTGGTTGACCCGCTTGAATGGGGGGGGAGGAGTGTGGCCGGAGAGCCCCAGCCACGAGGCAAATGGCCGCCTGCGGCACTGAAGGGGTTAACCCCTAGTGCCCGGCGCCATTTTAAAAGAACAAAGGGCGCTTGGCGCCAGATTTTAAATGTGTTGGGCGCTAGGCGCCGTGTTTGTAAAATATGTGTGAAGAAATGTATTTTCTAAATGTGCCGTGGTCCCGGACCCCTCCGGAGACCACGGCAGGGAGGACAGCCCCAGGCGCGCTCAGCAGTGTGTGCGCGCCGGGGGAGAGGAGGCAGCCGCTGACCGCCGGAGTCCGGGAGCTCCGCTCCCGGCAGCGGTCAGTGTAGCCCCGGGCGCACTGGAGTGTGCGCGCCGGGGAGAAGGGTGAGCGCTGCGGCTGGGAGCTCGGCTCCCACTGCAGTGCTCTCTGTGAGAGCCGCCGCTGGGGGCCGGGAGCTCTGCTCCCGGCGCCTCAGCCCAGCACGGGTGGCCAGCCGCAGCAGCCGGGACGGACGTCCCGGGCTGCTAGCCGGCGAGGGGGGTGCGCTGCAGCCCAGCTCCCCGCCGGACGCTGCAGCGAGGCTACCAGTCAGGCGCCGCGCATGGGGGACCGGGCTAGCCGGCTCCCTAGCGGCGTGGGTGCAATTAGGCTGGCGAGCAGGCTGATGAGCGCTGGGGTCCGGGAGCTACGCTCCCGGCGCCTCAGCGCTGAAACAAGCCAGGGTCACGGCGGCCGGGACAAGTGTCCCGGGCCGCCGGACTTCGGTAGAGGGGGGTGCGCCGCTGCGTGCGGCGGGGCTACAAAAGTAGTGCCACACTGGGGGGACAGGGAGAGCCAGCTCCCTGGAACCCCAGAGGCAGGAAGGCAGGCTGGAGGATGGGGGAAGCCAGCCCCATACTTCCAGCACAGAGGGAGAGCCCTAGCAGCCAGGCTGCAGGGCTAGGGAAGGCACAGTAGTTAGGACATTGTGTAAAACATGCAGTGCCTAGGTATGTGGAGCCTGTGCAGGCTCAGAGTGTATTTAAATGTATAAACATGTACAGTGTGATTTAAATGTAATGTATGTAAAGGTAAAATGCACTTACTTGATTGTGTGTCCCAGGAGGGGGGAATCCATAGCTGTGCAGGCTGATGGATTCTCCCAGACCTTTTCCCTAAAAACGGAATGCTTTCCCATCCAGCCTCACAGTTCCAATGGGCACAGGGAGAAAGAGAAGCAGCTTAGCTATGAAACAAGCTGAGTGGTTTCTTGGAGCTCCATGGAGATCAGCCGTAGTGCCAAGAAACCTGGACCGGGGAGCCCGACTGCCCAGCTCTGGAGCCCAAATCCAGGCTGCAGGCAGTGAGAGGGGTCCCGGGCAGGTTTCTGGAAGTCAGATTTAGGAGGGAAAACTTCCCCCCAGCCAGACTGGACGGCACCGGGGAGTATCCTGATTCTCCAAGGTAGGAGCGTCAAAGGAGACCGACCACTCCTCACTGTCCATAGGGAACAATGTTAGGTGTGCATGAGACCAGAGCATGCACAGCTCATGGGTAAACATTGATTGGTTGTACACCACAGGGCGGGCTTACCCCCTGTGGTAAGGGGTCTTGGAGAGGGATAAAAGAAGGGCAGTTGGCCCATAGGATTGTGTAGTTGTAACATCTTCTTCTGCTGAAAACATCTTAATTGTATGCTGTTGCCCCTAGCAATAGGGAAGAGCCTTTTTAAAGGTTATCATTGAGCAATAAACATCTTTGCCTCAAGAAGACTGCTTCATCTTGTGACCAACAGGGTTAGGCCAAACCTAGCCCCGTCCTCCGGCTGTCCAGGGAAGCACCTGACGTCTCCAAGCTCCGCCTTCCGCCAGCTACCGGTAGAGGCCTAGCAAGTGGCTAGTGGGGATTCGTCAGCACCACACAGCTGTGGTAAGGCAGTGCGTCGGCACATACAGAGCAGAACCGTGGTTCCAAACGCCACGGCAGGTTAGGAGTTTGGTGGTGGCAGCAAGAACCCGCCCACAACGCAGTGGGTGGAGTCAGTAACAGGCGGTTACTGACGGTAAGCGGGAATCCCCTATGTGGTCAGGCCTCGTGCGGCTTGACCTTCCATTCTGTGCGCAGTCGACGGGACGCGGCAAGCGGCGAGTGCTTCCGTACGGTACCGTCCTGTCACAGGCATACTATTTTTTCGGCTGCCTCATGTACAGATGTAGACATGCTTATCATCACGACATGGATGGCGTGCCTAGTGTGCCCGCATCTATGGCATGCACGCCATAGACTTCAATGGTGCAATTGCCGGCTGCAACTATTTGCAACACGGCATACGCTGCAGCTTGCCGTGATGCGTATGTCCATGCATATGCATCGTGGCAACGATAAGCGTGGCTACATCTGTAATTAGTGACCAGAATGTCTGATTGTATGATGTCACTTCAGCTCTCCCATGTCACTCTAGTTTCCCACCATGTGCCTCATGTAGCAGGGAGAGTACATCAAGCACTAGCAGTGACCAGTGCAGTGCTGGCGCTGAGGTAAACTGATAGTAGTGGCTGTTACAGGGAGGGCGAGGGCACGGGTGCTGAGGGAGAGTTACAGTGAGGGTGAGGGCATGGATGTCGACAGGGAGTTAGAAGGAGTGTGAGGGCAGGGACGCTGACAGGAAAGTTAGAGGGAGGGTAAGGGCTGAGACCTGAGGGGGGAGCTACATGGAGGGTGAGGGCAGGGACGCTGACGGGGAGTTACATGGAGGGTGAGGGCAGGGACGCTGATGGGGAATTACAGGAAGGGTGAGTGCATCGACGTTGATGGGGTGTTAAAGGGAGGGTGAAGGCAGGGGCACTGAGGAGAGAGTTACAAGGAGGGAGAGGGCAGGGGCACCGAGGGAGGCCTTACAAGGAGAGTGAAGGCAGGGGCCTAAAAAAACAGCTTTATTAGAATAAATAAAATACTCTAAATCCAAGTGTGGATTAAACATTCATATACAAACTATAAACTACGGAGAGCCACCCCCCGACCAGTGCCATAACTAGACATTTTAGAGCTGTGTGCAAGAAACAGCATCAGCGCCCATCCGCATTATTTAAAACAGGGTCAGTGCACGGTGGAGGTGTGTGCCAAAACTATAGGGGCGTGGCTTAATGGGGAAGGGGCGAGGCCACAAAATAATACAAATTCATATTATGCTGCACAGTAGTCTCCATTATTCAAATGACGCTGCAGTGTCGCCACTTACACACATTACACCAGGTACAGCACGTCACACATTACGCCAGGTAGATCCCCTTTTAGACATTATGCCAGATAGAGCCCCGGTCACACATTACACCAGGTAGAGCCCCTGTCACACATTTCGCCAGGTAGAGTACCTGTCATACTGTACATTAAGGCAGGTAGAGCCCCATTTTACACATTACGGCAGGTAGAGCCCCCTTTTACACATGACGGCAAGTAGAGCCCCCTTTTACACATTACGCCAGGTAGAGCCCCTGTCACACATTATGGCAGGTAGAGTCCCATTTTACACATTACTGCAGGTAGAGCCCCCTTTTATACATTACGGCAGGTAGAGTCCCCTTTTACACATTACGGCAAGTAGAGCCCCCTTTTACACATTATGGCAGGTAGAGCCCCCTTTTACACATTACGGCAGGTGGAGCCCCTTTTACACATTATGGCAGGTAGAGTTCCCTTTTACACATTACACCAGGTAGAGCCCCTATCACACATTACTCCAGGTAGAGTCCCCTTTTTACACATTACAGCAGGTAGAGTACCCTTTTTACACATTACAGCAGGTAGAGTCCCCTTTTACACATTACGGCAGACAGCGTCCCCTTTTTACACATTACGGCAGACAGCGTCCCCTTTTTACACATTACGGCAGACAGCGCCTCCTTTTTACACATTACAGCAGACAGCGTCCCCTTTTTTACACATTACGGCAGACAGAGTCTCCTTTTTACATATTACAGCAGATAGCGCGCCCTTTTTACACATTACGGCAAGTAGAGCCCCCTTTTACACATTACACCAGGTAGAGCCCCTGTCACACATTATGGCAGGTAGAGTCCCATTTTACACATTACTGCAGGTAGAGCCCCCTTTTACACATTACGGCAGGTAGAGTCCCCTTTTACACATTACGGCAAGTAGAGCCCCCTTTTACACATTATGGCAGGTAGAGCCCCCTTTTACACATTACGGCAGGTGGAGCCCCTTTTACACATTATGGCCGGTAGAGTTCCCTTTTACACATTTCACCAGGTAGAGCCCCTATCACACATTACGCCAGGTAGAGTCCCCTTTTTACACATTACAGCAGGTAGAGTCCCCTTTTACACATTACAGCAGGTAGAGTCCCCTTTTACACATTACGGCAGACAGCGTCCCCTTTTATACATTACGGCAGACAGCGTCTCCTTTTTACACATTACGGCAGATAGCATGCCCTTTTTACACATTACGGCAGACAGCGTCCCCTTTTTTACACATTACGGCAGACAGACTTCTCTTTTTACACATTACGGCAGACAGACTTCTCTTTTTACACATTACGGCAGACAGCGTCCCCTTTTTACACATTATGGCAGATAGCATCCACCTTTTACACGTTACTGCAGACAGCATCTCCTTTTACACATTACAGCAGACAGAGTCCACCTTTTACACGTTACGGCAGGCAGAGTCCCCCTTTTACACGTTACGGCAGGATAGGTCCCCCTTTTACACATTATGGCAGGCAGAGTCCCCCTTTAACACAGTACGGCAGGCAGATTTCCCCTTACACCCCCCCTTACCCTTAGAGTGTAGTGTAGTGTAGTGAAGTGTACTGTGGTGTAGTGTAGTGTAGTGTAATATAGTGTAGTGTAGTGTAATTTAGTGTTGTGAAGTGTAGTGTAGTGAAATATAGTGTAGTGTACTGTAGTATAGTGTAGTGTACTGTAGTGAAGTGTAGTGTAGTGTATGTGTAGGCACTTACGTGATGTGTACATTCTTCCAGCGCTGTTGCCGGCTCCTGACTCCTCCTGACAGACTGTCCACTTCACTGCAGAGAAGCTCAGCCGCATCGCTGCCGGGACCTCCGCAGCAGCGGCAGCTTAAGCTGGACACAGGCGGGCGGGCGGCGGCTTCAGCGGGACACAGGTGCTCTGCCGGCAGCTTCAGCAGGATACAGGCAGGCGGGCAGCGGCTTCAGCAGCAGGACACAGTCGGGCGGGCGGCAGCAGCAGCTTCAGCGGGACGCAGGTGGCGCCGCCGTCAGCGGGACACAGGCGGCGCCACCTAAAGCAGTGAATCTGGACTCGGAGCTAGCAGTCGTGCGGGTGTGATGCTCGATGGTACGCCCTCAGTGCATTTGCGCTGTGGGCAAGATACCATCAGCACGGGTGGTCTTCAGGTTGCCGACTGTCGTGATCCCAGTGCACAGTATACCGGCACCGGAATCCCGACAGCTGGCATACCGACAGTTTTTCTCCCTCGTGGGGGTCCACGACCCCCCTGGAGGGAGAATAAATAACGCGCCACCATGCCCGCAGCGTGGCGAGCGCAGCGAGACCGCAAAGGGCTCATTTGCACTCGCCACGCTGTCAGGCTTCCGGCGCCGGTATGCTGGTCACTGGGAGCCCGGCCGCCGGCATACCATACCACACCCCATCGGCACACACTTAGTTACGGCTCTGCCTAGAAGCCAAACCTTAGCCTGAGTAATTAACACAATCTATTTCGTATAACCAAGTAGGGGGTCTTGATATCCCTGGATGAATATTGACACTCACTTTTCCCAGGTAATGAAAAAAGATAAACCAGCACTCACTTTTAGAGATGAAAAAACAATTATTTATTATAAAGATTCCATTGCCTATAGATCGACCGCTGCAGCCCGACAGCTGTTTCAACCAGCACAGCGTGGTTTATTTACTGGCATTACTGCTTGACTATCTCTTCACTGATGTGGTAGATGGGTAAATGTATGAAGCAGTGTTAAAAGTGGAGAAGTTGCACATGGCAACCAATCAGCTGCTCTGTAGAATTTTATAGCATCCAAATTATAAATGTTACGTCAATGCTAATTGGTTGCCATGGGCTACTTCTCTACTGGCTCACTTCTCCACTCTTATCACTGGTTCATGCATTTACCCCTAAATTACATAAGCTTCTAAAAATGAAAAGTGGTGGTGTTGGCCATAGCAACCAATCAAGTTCTGCCTGAACATGACTGGTTGCTATGGACAACACCACCACTTTTCATTTTCAGAAGCACAGTAAACGTGACCCTGAGAGTAACATGGCAACACAATTCTTCGAGGTGTCTTAAAATGGCGGCCGCGCATGCTCCGTACGCCGCAGACATCCCGCAGTGTCAGTGAACTACCTGGGCCCCGCCGCGCCTGCGCCCATTGTGTGACGTCACATCCTGTGCGAGTTGCAGGCCTCACAGCCTCACAACGGGACGAGCTCGGCGCCATCGCCATGTACCCGGGCTGGCCTCCTCACCATGGCGGCCCCGCGGCCCACCCGCCGCCTCCGCCCGAACCCGGCTACCAGAGTCTCCGAGACCAGCACCTGGCCCAGCTCCAGCAGCTGCAGCAAATGCACCAGCGTCAGCTAGAGAGCGTGCTGCCAGTGGGGGTTCCCCGCCAGCCGGCGGCCTACAGCTACCCCCCGCCTCCTCAGTATGACTATGGGCCGCCGCCCCCCATATACCAGCCCCCCGCTCCCCCAGCAGAGCCTCCGCCACCGGAGCCCGAGCAGCCGCCACCGCCGCCCGCCCCGGAGCAGCCCCCACCCCCGCCGCCTCCCACTGTCCCGGAGACCGGCGTCTCCCTTACCGATGGAAGCGGCGTCTCCCTAGAGGTAAGCGGCCTGTACATTAGGGGGGACCTGTGTTATTGTATTGATGAGGGGTTGGGGACCTGTGTCATTGTATTGATGAGGTAGTGTGGGACCTGTGTTATTGATTTCATGAGGTGGGGGGGACCTGTGTTATTGTACTGAGGGGGGGTGTGTGTTATTGTATTGATGGGGGGGATCTGTGTTATTGTACTGATGAGGTGGGGGGGGGCTGTGTTATTGTATTGATGAGGTGGGGGGGGCTGTGTTAATGTATTGATGAGGTGGGGGGGGGCTGTGTTAATGTATTGATGAGGTGGGGGGCTGTGTTAATGTATTGATGAGGTGGGGGGCTGTGTTAATGTATTGATGAGGGGGGGGCTGTGTTAATGTATTGATGAGGGGGGGGCTGTGTTAATGTATTGATGAGGGGGGGGCTGTGTTAATGTATTGATGAGGGGGGGGCTGTGTTAATGTATTGATGAGGTGGGGGCTGTTAATGTATTGATGAGGTGGGGGCTGTTAATGTATTGATGAGGTGGGGGGGCTGTGTTAATGTATTGATGAGGTGGGGGGGCTGTGTTAATGTATTGATGAGGTGGGGGGGGGGGCTGTGTTAATGTATTGATGAGGTGGGGGGGGCTGTGTTATTATATTGATGAGGTGGGGGGGGGGCTGTGTTATTGTATTGATGAGGTGGGGGGGGGGGGCTGTGTTATTGTATTGAGGTGGGGGGGGGGGCTGTGTTATTGTATTGATGAGGTGGGGGGGGGGCTGTGTTATTGTATTGATGAGGTGGGGGGGGGGGGGGGGGCTGTGTTATTGTATTGATGAGGTGGGGGGGGGCTGTGTTATTGTATTGATGAGGTGGGGGGGGGGGCTGTGTTATTGTATTGATGAGGTGGGGGGCTGTGTTATTGTATTGGTGGGGGGGGGGCTGTGTTATTGTATTGATGAGGTGGGGGGGGGGGGGGGGCTGTGTTATTGTATTGATGAGGTGGGGGGGGGGGGGGGGCTGTGTTATTGTATTGATGAGGTGGGGGGGGGGGCTGTGTTATTGTATTGATGAGGTGGGGGGGGGGCTGTGTTATTGTATTGATGAGGTGGGGGGGGCTGTGTTATTATATTGATGAGGTGGGGGGGGGGGGGCTGTGTTATTGTATTGATGAGGTGGGGGGGGGGCTGTGTTATTGTATTGATGAGGTGGGGGGGGGCTGTGTTATTGTATTGATGAGGTGGGGGGGGGGGCTGTGTTATTGTATTGATGAGGTGGGGGGGGGGGGCTGTGTTATTGTATTGATGAGGTGGGGGGGGGGGCTGTGTTATTGTATTGATGAGGTGGGGGGGGGGCTGTGTTATTGTATTGATGAGGTGGGGGGGCTGTGTTATTGTATTGGTGGGGGGGGGGGCTGTGTTATTGTATTGATGAGGTGGGGGGGGGGGGGGGCTGTGTTGTATTGATGAGGTGGGGGGGGGGGGGGGCTGTGTTATTGTATTGATGAGGTGGGGGGGGGGGCTGTGTTATTGTATTGATGAGGTGGGGGGGGGGCTGTGTTATTGTATTGATGAGGTGGGGGGGGGGGCTGTGTTATTGTATTGATGAGGTGGGGGGGGGGGGGCTGTGTTATTGTATTGATGAGGTGGGGGGGGGGCTGTGTTATTGTATTGATGAGGTGGTGGGGGGGGCTGTGTTATTGTATTGATGAGTTGGGGGGGGGGCTGTGTTATTGTATTGATGAGTTGGGGGGGGGGGCTGTGTTATTGTATTGATGAGGTGGGGGGGGGCTGTGTTATTGTATTGAGGTGGGGGGGGGCTGTGTTATTGTATTGATGAGGTGGGGGGGGGGGCTGTGTTATTGTATTGATGAGGTGGGGGGGGGGGGGCTGTGTTATTGTATTGATGAGGTGGGGGGGGGGGGGGGCTGTGTTATTGTATTGATGAGGTGGGGGGGGGGGGCTGTGTTATTGTATTGATGAGGTGGGGGGGGCTGTGTTATTGTATTGATGAGGTGGGGGCTGTGTTAATGTATTGATGAGGTGGGGGGGCTGTGTTAATGTATTGATGAGGTGGGGGGGGCTGTATTGATGAGGTGGGGGGGCTGTGTTAATGTATTGATGAGGTGGGGGGGCTGTGTTAATGTATTGATGAGGTGGGGGGGCTGTGTTAATGTATTGATGAGGTGGGGGGGCTGTGTTAATGTATTGATGAGGTGGGGGGGGGCTGTGTTAATGTATTGATGAGGTGGGGGGGCTGTATTGATGAGGTGGGGGGGGCTGTGTTAATGTATTGATGAGGTGGGGGGGCTGTGTTAATGTATTGATGAGGTGGGGGGGGGCTGTGTTAATGTATTGATGAGGTGGGGGGGCTGTATTGATGAGGTGGGGGGGGGGGCTGTGTTAATGTATTGATGTGGTGTGGGGGGGACACACACACCTGTGTTATTGTATTGATGAAGTGGGGACACACACACACACCTGTGTTGTATTGATGAAGTGGGGGACACACACACACCTGTGTTATTGTATTGATGTGGTGTGGGGGGACACACACCTGTGTTAATGTATTGATGAAGTGGGGGGGGGGACACACCTGTGTTATTGTATTGATGAAGTGGGGGGGACACACACACCTGTGTTATTGTATTGATGAAGTGGGGGACACACACACCTGTGTTGTATTGATGAAGTGGGGGGGGACACACACACACACCTGTGTTATTGTATTGATGAAGTGGGGGGGGACGACGACACTCACCTGTGTTATTGTATTGAAGTGGGGGGGGGGCACACACCTGTGTTATTGTATTGATGAAGTGGGGGGGGGGGGACACACCTGTGTTATTGTATTGATGAAGTGGGGGACACACACCTGTGTTATTGTATTGATGAGGTGGGGGCACCCAATAGAGCAGTGGTCTCCAACCCGTAGCTCGCCATAGTATTTTCGGTAGCTCACAGAGCGCACGGGCTTGGGCAGTCACTGGCACTCCTCCTCCCTTCATTTTTAATATTGTGCCAGCCGTTAGCCAATCAGAGCTCGTGGACCGGCAGTGGCAGCACCTGATTGGCTGCCGGACCACGACTTTTGATTGGCTCACTTACCGGCACCATATTTTAAATGGCCGCCAGAGACGGTCACCCTCTCCGCAGCCGCTCTCCGGACATCACAGGAGTGGCGCGCGCTGCGCTCTCCTCCCCTTCCGTTCCTCATACAGGAGGAGCAGCAGCGGCGGCAGTAGGAGAAGCCAGCAAGGGTTAGCACTGTGTGGAGGCACTGTATCGGACACTGCGGGGGGGGGGGGCATTTTATCTGGCGTTGCGGGGGGCATATTAAATGGCACTGTGGGGGGGAATTGTTTCTGGCACTGGTGGGGGCATTATTTGTGTATCTGGCACTGGTGGGGGCATTATTTGTGTATCTGGCACTGGTGGGGGCATTATTTGTGTATCTGGCACTGGTGGGGGCATTATTTGTGTATCTGGCACTGGTGGGGGCATTATTTGTGTATCTGGCACTGGTGGGGGCATTATCTGTGTATCTGGCACTGCTGAGGGGCATTATTTGTGTATCTGGCACTGTGTGTGTGTGGGGGGGGGGGGGGCATTACTTGTAGTTGTGAGGCCACAGCCACTTTTGCAGGAACGCACGCGCATTGGGGAGAGGGGGTAGCTCTTTCAGGTTTTATTTTCCGAAAGTAGCTCACACCCCAATTAAAGTTGGAGGCCACTGCAATAGAGCAGTTCAGTTGTTTCTAGGCGCCCATTACTTATCACGCATGTTGCATCCAAATAGACAAAACCCTTAGTTAATATGGTATTGTGCCAACTATCTGTAACCAAATGATTACTCTAAACCTTTACGTTTTAGGATTTTATCTAAGACTTATTTGCTTACAATTAATTTTTTTTAAATTATCTTAATATTTTTTTATTTTTTTAAGTTCAGTCTCCCAACTTAATTTTTTCACAGTACCACAATATCCTATAGCGTAGATATTTACTTCCGACAACCAGAGATATTTATGCCTAATATAGTTAAAATTTGGAAAATAAAACCCTCAATAATTATTCAAAGTCTCATAGGGGTCGATTCTATTCGGCAACTAATGAATAGCGCCGGGAATTAGCTCCCGACGCTATTCAATTCAGCAACTAGTTACGTCGGCGATGGCCCGTTCTCGCCGACAAAACAGGTTGAATTGTCGGGAGAACGGGCATTCTCCGACTTAACTCCCCGGCGCGAGGCTGATTCCCGACAGAATCAGCCTCGCGCCGGCCGCGAGGCAGCACTTTTGTCGGGTTTCTCTTCTCATCCCCCGGGGATGAGAGAAGAATTCCCGACAATTGCAGGTAATTAGTTGCTGAATTGAATAGCGTCGGGAGCTAATTCCCGGCGCTATTCATTAGTTGCCGAATAGAATCGACCCCATAAAGTAAAAGTTGGATGCAAGTGTATATGTAGCGCCCACTAAAAACTGAAACGTGCAATAGTGTCACCGCAGAAGTCATAATTTCACCAGTGTGTTCTTCTGATTGAGCCCATTTTTACAGTCATTAAAAAGTGAGAAAAGGTCATCAGTGAGTAATCAAGTCCTCAGCTTTGTCTGTATTATAGATGGCTTACGCAGGTTGTTTCAGGCAGTACTTGGAACAGTAGGCGCTCTGGCTTTTATTTACTAAGCGGGCGCTTCCGATCTTATTTTTTGCCCAAAATTTGAAAGGATAATGCTTTTACTAAATTTCATAAACTTGATTGGAAGCGCCAGGTTTTAGTTTACGACGCTTAGTAAATAAGCTCCTTACAATGAACTTTCATACTTGTTCATTGGTTTCAATTCAGTGTGGATTGAATAGCGCCAGGATTTATTTCCTGATACCATTCAGTACAGCGCGCTGTTATGTCCGAGAAACAACACAGACACACATACACATAAAAAAAGGGGGGAAAACTATGTTCCTGGATAGCGAATAAATGCCGTATAGGTTTCAATAATTTATTGATTAAACCTGTGCAGGTATATTATAAATGATGCGTGGATTTTAGGGACCAAAATATTATTCGGATTGTAATGAGTCCTGATTGTTAGATTAATTGCATGCGCTTAGAGAGGACACTCCAATATTATGTAATAATCGCTAGCACGCCCATTGGGCTTGTTCAATATACACCACAGATAAAGAAGTCCCAAAAAATGTTATTTTGCAAATAACATAGGGAAATGTTACCAGTATCAGACACAGTGGCATTAACACATATTCAGTGGTCAGATTACTGGTTTCACCCGCGGGCTTGTTCTCATCTCTAATGCTGCCAGCATTTGCTGCATGTGTGTCTGTGATTTCCTCTTATTTTAATGCATATCTAATAAATAGTAGATTTTAGACTGATCAATATTGATACCGTTCTGGACTCTTTTTTTTTCCTACTATAGTTAAGAGTGACCTCAGTATATAGAGTCTTCTTTTTTTTTTTCTTCTGACTCTGGGGAGCGCCACCAATCCCTGTATTATTGATTTTGCTGACGTAACATCAGCCATCAAATGAAAGGAATTTGGTTATTCTTTTATTTCTTTATCTCCTTATGCAATTCTAAGCATTCCTACTCACCCTAGAGCGTTAATAGGGCTGGGAGTGATCCTGTGCGGGAAAACCCACCCTGTTTTTTCATGTCCGAGAACCAGCATCCTCCAACTTAAGTCCCTGGCGCAATGCTGTTTCCGCCACTCTAAGGGCAGGAAACGGCTTTGTGCCAGCACCTTTGCCGGATTTCTGCTCACATCACGGAGGGGTGCAAGAAAAAAATCCTCTCGTCAGGCGTCACATTGCGCTGAATTGAATAGCCCCGGGAGCAAAAAATGATAATAGCTTCAATAAAAATAATTGGGCACGATTTATTTCAGTAACAGTTGAATAGCGCCGGTAATTAGCTCCCGGCGCTATTCAGTACAGTGCCATGTGACACCCAACACCGGGAGGGGGCACTGCATACACCTGGCTTTATGGGAGGGTGGCTAGGAAGAGGCTGCTATCACTGTGCAGGATACAGAGCTCAGTGGCTGAGACTGGGGTGAGGGTGCACCAGTCACCATATCAGGGGCTCTGCATACACCTGGCTGTATGGGAGGGTGGCTAGGAAGAGGCTATCATCACTGTGCAGGATACAGAGCTCAGTGGCTGAGACTGGGGTGAGGGTGCACCAGTCACCATATCAGGGGCTCTGCATACACCTGGCTGTATGGGAGGGTGGCTAGGAAGAGGCCGCTATCACTGTGCAGGAGATACAGAGCTCAGTGGCTGAGACTGGGGTGAGGGTGCACCAGTCACCATATCAGGGGCTCTGCATACACCTGGCTGTATGGGAGGGTGGCTAGGAAGAGGCCGCTATCACTGTGCAGGATACAGAGCTCAGTGGCTGAGACTGGGGAGAGGGTGCACCAGTCACCCATATCAGGGGCTCTGCATACACCTGGCTGTATGGGAGGGTGGCTAGGAAGAGGCTGCTATCACTGTGCAGGAGATACAGAGCTCAGTGGCTGAGACTGGGGTGAGGGTGCACCAGTCACCATAACAGGGGCTCTGCATACACCTTGCTGTATGGGAGGGTGGCTAGGAAGAGGCCGCTATCACTGTGCAGGATACAGAGCTCAGTGGCTGAGACTGGGGTGAGGGTGCACCAGTCACCCATATCAGGGGCTCTGCATACACCTGGCTGTATGGGAGGGTGGCTAGGAAGAGGCAGCTATCACTGTGCAGGAGATACAGAGCTCAGTGGCTGAGACTGGGGTGAGGGTGCACCAGTCACCCATATCAGGGGCTCTGCATACACCTGGCTGTATGGGAGGGTGACTAGGAAGAGGCCGCTATCACTGTGCAGGAGATACAGAGCTCAGTGGTGAGACTGGGGCGAGGGTGCACCAGTCACCATATCAGGGGCTCTGCATACACCTGGCTGTATGGGAGGGTGACTAGGAAGAGGCCGCTATCACTGTGCAGGAGATACAGAGCTCAGTGGTGAGACTGGGGCGAGGGTGCACCAGTCGCCCATATCAGGGGCTCTGCATACACCTGGCTGTATGGGAGGGTGGCTAGGAAGAGGCCGCTATCACTGTGCAGGATACAGAGCTCAGTGGGTGAGACTGGGGTGAGGGTGCACCAGTCACCATATCAGGGGCTCTGCATACACCTGGCTGTATGGGAGGGTGGCTAGGAAGAGGCCGCTATCACTGTGCAGGAGATACAGAGCTCAGTGGGTGAGACTGGGGTGAGGGTGCACCAGTCACCATATCAGGGGCTCTGTATACACCTGGCTGTATGGGAGGGTGACTAGGAAGAGGTCGCTATCACTGTGCAGGATACAGAGCTCAGTGGCTGAGACTGGGGTGAGGGTGCACCAGTCACACATATCAGGTGCTCTGCATACACCTGGCTGTATGGGAGGGTGGCTAGGAAGAGGCCGCTATCACTGTGCAGGATTCAGAGTTTAGTGGCTGAGACTGGGATGAGGGTGCACCAGTCACCCATATCAGGGGCTCTGCATACACCTGGCTGTATGGGAGGGTGGCTAGGAAGAGGCTGCTATCACTGTGCAGGATACAGAGCTCAGTGGCTGAGACTGGGGTGAGGGTGCACCAGTCACCATATCAGGGGCTCTGTATACACCTGGCTGTATGGGAGGGTGGCTAGGAAGAGGTCGCTATCACTGTGCAGGATACAGAGCTCAGTGGCTGAGACTGGGGTGAGGGTGCACCAGTCACCATATCAGGGGCTCTGCATACACCTGGCTGTATGGGAGGGTGGCTAGGAAGAGGCCGCTATCACTGTGCAGGATGCAGAGCTCAGTGGCTGAGACTGGGGTGAGGGTGCACCAGTCACCATATCAGGGGCTCTGCATACACCTGGCTGTATGGGAGGGTGGCTAGGAAGAGGCTGCTATCACTGTGCAGGATACAGAGCTCAGTGGCTGAGACTGGGGTGAGGGTGCACCAGTCACCATATCAGGGGCTCTGCATACACCTGGCTGTATGGGAGGGTGGCTAGGAAGAGGCCGCTATCACTGTGCAGGATACAGAGCTCAGTGGCTGAGACTGGGGTGAGGGTGCACCAGTCACCATATCAGGGGCTCTGCATACACCTGGCTGTATGGGAGGGTGGCTAGGAAGAGGCCGCTATCACTGTGCAGGAGATACAGAGCTCAGTGGCTGAGACTGGGGAGAGGGTGCACCAGTCACCCATATCAGGGCTCTGCATACACCTGGCTGTATGGGAGGGTGGCTAGGAAGAGGCTGCTATCACTGTGCAGGATACAGAGCTCAGTGGCTGAGACTGGGGTGAGGGTGCACCAGTCACCATATCAGGGGCTCTGCATACACCTGGCTGTATGGGAGGGTGGCTAGGAAGAGGCCGCTATCACTGTGCAGGATACAGAGCTCAGTGGCTGAGACTGGGGTGAGGGTGCACCAGTCACCATATCAGGGGCTCTGTATACACCTGGCTGTATGGGAGGGTGGCTAGGAAGAGGCCGCTATCACTGTGCAGGAGCTACAGAGCTCAGTGGCTGAGACTGGGGTGAGGGTGCACCAGTCACACATATCAGGAGCTCTGCATACACCTGGCTGTATGGGAGGGTGGCTAGGAAGAGGCCGCTATCACTGTGCAGGATACAGAGCTCAGTGGCTGAGACTGGGGTGAGGGTGCACCAGTCACCCATATCAGGGGCTCTGCATACACCTGGCTGTAAAGGAGGGTGGCTAGGAAGAGGCCGCTATCACTGTGCAGGAGATACAGAGCTCAGTGGCTGAGACTGGGGTGAGGGTGCACCAGTCACCCATATCAGGGGCTCTGCATACACCTGGCTGTATGGGAGGGTGGCTAGGAAGAGGCCGCTATCACTGTGCAGGAGATACAGAGCTCAGTGGCTGAGACTGGGGTGAGGGTGCACCAGTCACACATATCAGGGGTTCTGCATACACCTGGCTGTATGGGAGGGTGGCTAGGAAGAGGACGCTATCACTGTGCAGGATACAGAGCTCCGTGGCTGAGACTGGGGTAAGGGTGCACCAGTCACCCATATCAGGGGCTCTGTGTACACCTGGCTGTATGGGAGGGTGGCTAGGAAGAGGCCGCTATCACTGTGCAGGATACAGAGCTCAGTGGCTGAGACTGGGGTGAGGGTGCACCAGTCACCCATATCAGGGGCTCTGCATACACCTGGCTGTATGGGAGGGTGGCTAGGAAGAGGCACTATCACTGTGCAGGATACAGAGCTCAGTGGCTGAGACTGGGGTGAGGGTGTATCAGTCACCCATTTCTGGTGCTCTGCATACACCTGGCTGTATGGGAGGGTGGCTAGGAAGAGGTCGCTATCACTGTGCAGGATACAGAGCTCAGTGGCTGAGACTGGGGTGAGGGTGCACCAGTCACCATATCAGGGGCTCTGCATACACCTGGCTGTATGGGAGGGTGACTAGGAAGAGGCCGCTATCACTGTGCAGGAGATACAGAGCTCAGTGGTGAGACTGGGGCGAGGGTGCACCAGTCACCATATCAGGGGCTCTGCATACACCTGGCTGTATGGGAGGGTGGCTAGGAAGAGGCCGCTATCACTGTGCAGGATACAGAGCTCAGTGGCTGAGACTGGGGTGAGGGTGCACCAGTCACCCATATCAGGGGCTCTGCATACACCTGGCTGTATGGGAGGGTGGTTAGGAAGAGGCCGCTATCACTGTGCAGGATACAGAGCTCAGTGGGTGAGACTGGGGTGAGGGTGTACCAGTCACCATATCAGGGGCTCTGCATACACCTGGCTGTATGGGAGGGTGGCTAGGAAGAGGCCGCTATCACTGTGCAGGATACAGAGCTCAGTGGCTGAGACTGGGGTGAGGGTGCACCAGTCACCCATATCAGGGGCTCTGCATACACCTGGCTGTATGGGAGGGTGGCTAGGAAGAGGCCGCTATCACTGTGCAGGAGATACAGAGCTCAGTGGCTGAGACTGGGGTGAGGGTGCACCAGTCACCATATCAGGGGCTCTGCATACACCTGGCTGTATGGGAGGGTGGCTAGGAAGAGGCCGTTATCACTGTGCAGGAGATACAGAGCTCAGTGGCTGAGACTGGGGTGAGGGTGCACCAGTCACCCATATCAGGTGCTCTGCATACACCTGGCTGTATGGGAGGGTAGCTAGGAAGAGGCCGCTATCACTGTGCAGGATACAGAGCTCAGTGGCTGAGACTGGGGTGAGGGTGCACCAGTCACCATATCAGGGCTCTGCATACACCTGGCTGTATGGGAGGGTGGCTAGGAAGAGGCCGCTATCACTGTGCAGGAGATACAGAGCTCAGTGGCTGAGACTGGGGTGAGGGTGCACCAGTCACCCATATCAGGGCTCTGCATACACCTGGCTGTATGGGAGGGTGGCTAGGAAGAGGACGCTATCACTGTGCAGGATACAGAGCTCAGTGGCTGAGACTGGGGTAAGGGTGCACCGGTCACCCATATCAGGGGCTCTGTATACACCTGGCTGTATGGGAGGGTGGGTAGGAAGAGGCCGCTATCACTGTGCAGGAGATACAGGGCTCAGTGGCTGAGACTGGGGTGAGGGTGCACCAGTCACACATATCAGGGGCTCTGCATACACCTGGCTGTATGGGAGGGTGGCTAGGAAGAGGCCGTTATCACTGTGCAGGATACAGAGCTCAGTGGCTGAGACTGGGGTGAGGGTGCACCAGTCACACATATCAGGGGCTCTGCATACACCTGGCTGTATGGGAGGGTGGCTAGGAAGAGGTCGCTATCACTGTGCAGGAGATAGAGAGCTCAGTGGCTGAGACTGGGGTGAGGGTGCACCAGTCACACATATCAGTGGCTCTGCATACACCTGGCTGTATGGGAGGGTGGCTAGGAAGAGGTCGCTATCACTGTGCAGGAGATACAGAGCTCAGTGGCTGAGACTGGGGTGAGGGTGCACCAGTCACCATATCAGGGGCTCTGCATACACCTGGCTGTATGGGAGGGTGGCTAGGAAGAGGCCGCTATCACTGTGCAGGAGATACAGAGCTCAGTGGCTGAGACTGGGGTGAGGGTGCACCAGTCACCATATCCGGGGCTCTGCATACACCTGGCTGTATGGGAGGGTGGCTAGGAAGAGGCCGCTATCACTGTGCAGGAGATACAGAGCTCAGTGGCTGAGACTGGGGTGAGGGTGCACCAGTCACCCATAAGTCACCCATATCAGGGGCTCTGCATACACCTGGCTGTATGGGAGGGTGGCTAGGAAGAGGCCGCTATCACTGTGCAGGATACAGAGCTCAGTGGGTGAGACTGGGGTGAGGGTGTACCAGTCACCATATCAGGGGCTCTGCATACACCTGGCTGTATGGGAGGGTGGCTAGGAAGAGGCCGCTATCACTGTGCAGGATACAGAGCTCAGTGGCTGAGACTGGGGTGAGGGTGCACCAGTCACCCATATCAGGGGCTCTGCATACACCTGGCTGTATGGGAGGGTGGCTAGGAAGAGGACGCTATCACTGTGCAGGATACAGAGCTCCGTGGCTGAGACTGGGGTGAGGGTGCACCAGTCACCCATATCAGGGGCTCTGTGTACACCTGGCTGTATGGGAGGGTGGCTAGGAAGAGGCCGCTATCACTGTGCAGGATACAGAGCTCAGTGGCTGAGACTGGGGTGAGGGTGTACCAGTCACCCATTTCTGGTGCTCTGCATACACCTGGCTGTATGGGAGGGTGGCTAGGAAGAGGCCGCTATCACTGTGCAGGAGATACAGAGCTCAGTGGTGAGACTGGGGTGAGGGTGCACCAGTCACCATATCAGGGGCTCTGCATACACCTGGCTGTATGGGAGGGTGGCTAGGAAGAGGCCGCTATCACTGTACAGGATACAGAGCTCAGTGGTGAGACTGGGGTGAGGGTGCACCAGTCACCCATATCAGGGGCTCTGCATACACCTGGCTGTATGGGAGGGTGGCTAGGAAGAGGCCGCTATCACTGTGCAGGATACAGAGCTCAGTGGCTGAGACTGGGGTGAGGGTGCACCAGTCACCCATATCAGGGGCTCTGCATACACCTGGCTGTATGGGAGGGTGGCTAGGAAGAGGCCGCTATCACTGTGCAGGAGATACAGAGCTCAGTGGCTGAGACTGGGGTGAGGGTGCACCAGTCACCATATCAGGGGCTCTGCATACACCTGGCTGTATGGGAGGGTGGCTAGGAAGAGGCCGTTATCACTGTGCAGGAGATACAGAGCTCAGTGGCTGAGACTGGGGTGAGGGTGCACCAGTCACCCATATCAGGTGCTCTGCATACACCTGGCTGTATGGGAGGGTAGCTAGGAAGAGGCTGCTATCACTGTGCAGGATACAGAGCTCAGTGGCTGAGACTGGGGTGAGGGTGCACCAGTCACCATATCAGGGCTCTGCATACACCTGGCTGTATGGGAGGGTGGCTAGGAAGAGGCCGCTATCACTGTGCAGGATATACAGAGCTCAGTGGCTGAGACTGGGGTGAGGGTGCACCGGTCACCCATATCAGGGGCTCTGTATACACCTGGCTGTATGGGAGGGTGGGTAGGAAGAGGCCGCTATCACTGTGCAGGAGATACAGGGCTCAGTGGCTGAGACTGGGGTGAGGGTGCACCAGTCACCCATATCAGGGCTCTGCATACACCTGGCTGTATGGGAGGGTGGCTAGGAAGAGGCCGCTATCACTGTGCAGGATTCAGAGCTCAGTGGCTGAGACTGGGGTGAGGGTGCACCAGTCACCATATCAGGGGCTCTGCATACACCTGGCTGTATGGGAGGGTGGCTAGGAAGAGGTCGCTATCACTGTGCAGGAGATACAGAGCTCAGTGGCTGAGACTGGGGGAGGGTGCACCAGTCACACATATCAGGGGCTCTGCATACACCTGGCTGTATGGGAGGGTGGCTAGGAAGAGGTCGCTATCACTGTGCAGGAGATACAGAGCTCAGTGGCTGAGACTGGGGTGAGGGTGCACCAGTCACCCATATCAGGGGCTCTGCATACACCTGGCTGTATGGGAGGGTGGCTAGGAAGAGGACGCTATCACTGTGCAGGATACAGAGCTCCGTGGCTGAGACTGGAGTAAGGGTGCACCAGTCACCCATATCAGGGGCTCTGTGTACACCTGGCTGTATGGGAGGGTGGCTAGGAAGAGGCCGCTATCACTGTGCAGGATACAGAGCTCAGTGGCTGAGACTGGGGTGAGGGTGCACCAGTCACCCATATCAGGGGCTCTGTATACACCTGGCTGTATGGGAGGGTGGCTAGGAAGAGGCACTATCACTGTGCAGGATACAGAGCTCAGTGGCTGAGACTGGGGTGAGGGTGTACCAGTCACCCATTTCTGGTGCTCTGCATACACCTGGCTGTATGGGAGGGTGGCTAGGAAGAGGCCGCTATCACTGTGCAGGAGATACAGATCTCAGTGGCTGAGACTGGGGTGAGGGTGCACCAGTCACCCATATCAGGGCTCTGCATACACCTGGCTGTATGGGAGGGTGGCTAGGAAGAGGATGCTATCACTGTGCAGGATACAGAGCTCAGTGGCTGAGACTGGGGTAAGGGTGCACCGGTCACCCATATCAGGGGCTCTGTATACACCTGGCTGTATGGGAGGGTGGCTAGGAAGAGGCCGCTATCACTGTGCAGGATTCAGAGCTCAGTGGCTGAGACTGGGGTGAGGGTGCACCAGTCACCATATCAGGGGCTCTGCATACACCTGGCTGTATGGGAGGGTGGCTAGGAAGAGGTCGCTATCACTGTGCAGGAGATACAGAGCTCAGTGGCTGAGACTGGGGTGAGGGTGCACCAGTCACCATATCAGGGGCTCTGCATACACCTGGCTGTATGGGAGGGTAGCTAGGAAGAGGCCGCTATCACTGTGCAGGATACAGAGCTCAGTGGCTGAGACTGGGGCGAGGGTGCACCAGTCACACATCAGGGGCTCTGCATACACCTGGCTGTATGGGAGGGTGGCTAGGAAGAGGTCGCTATCACTGTGCAGGAGATACAGAGCTCAGTGGCTGAGACTGGGGTGAGGGTGCACCAGTCACACACATCAGGGGCTCTGCATACACCTGGCTGTATGGGAGGGTGGCTAGGAAGAGGTCGCTATCACTGTGCAGGAGATACAGAGCTCAGTGGCTGAGACTGGGGTGAGGGTGCACCAGTCACACACATCAGGGGCTCTGCATACACCTGGCTGTATGGGAGGGTGGCTAGGAAGAGGCCGCTATCACTGTGCAGGAGATACAGAGCTCAGTGGCTGAGACTGGGGTGAGGGTGCACCAGTCACCATATCAGGGGCTCTGCATACACCTGGCTGTATGGGAGGGTGGCTAGGAAGAGGCCGCTATCACTGTGCAGGAGATACAGAGCTCAGTGGCTGAGACTGGGGTGAGGGTGCACCAGTCACCCATATCAGGGGCTCTGCATACACCTGGCTGTATGGGAGGGTGGCTAGGAAGAGGCCGCTATCACTGTGCAGGAGATACAGAGCTCAGTGGCTGAGACTGGGGTGAGGGTGCACCAGTCACCCATATCAGGGGCTCTGCATACACTTGGCTGTATGGGATGGTGGCTAGGAAGAGGCCGCTATCACTGTGCAGGAGATACAGAGCTCAGTGGCTGAGACTGGGGTGAGGGTGCACCAGTCACCCATATCAGGGGTTCTGCATACACCTGGCTGTATGGGAGGGTGGCTAGGAAGAGGCCGCTATCACTGTGCAGGATACAGAGCTCAGTGGCTGAGACTGGGGTGAGGGTGCACCAGTCACTATATCAGGGGCTCTGCATACACCTGGCTGTATGGGAGGGTGGCTAGGAAGAGGCCGCTATCACTGTGCAGGATACAGAGCTCAGTGGCTGAGACTGGGGTGACGGTGCACCAGTCACTATATCAGGGGCTCTGCATGCACCTGGCTGTATGGGAGGGTGGCTAGGAAGAGGCCGCTATCACTGTGCAGGATACAGAGCTCAGTGGGTGAGACTGGGGTGAGGGTGCACCAGTCACCCATATCAGGGGCTCTGCATACACCTGGCTGTATGGGAGGGTGGCTAGGAAGAGGCCGCTATCACTGTGCAGGAGATACAGAGCTCAGTGGCTGAGACTGGGGTGAGGGTGCACCAGTCACCCATATCAGGGGCTCTGCATACACCTGGCTGTATGGGAGGGTGGCTAGGAAGAGGCCGCTATCACTGTGCAGGATACAGAGCTCAGTGGCTGAGACTGGGGTGAGGGTGCACCAGTCACACATATCAGTGGCTCTGCATACACCTGGCTGTATGGGGGGGTGGCTAGGAAGAGGCCGCTATCACTGTGCAGGAGATACAGAGCTCAGTGGCTGAGACTGGGGTGAGGGTGCACCAGTCACCATATCAGGGGCTCTGCATACACCTGGCTGTAAAGGAGGGTGGCTAGGAAGAGGCCGCTATCACTGTGCAGGAGATACAGAGCTCAGTGGCTGAGACTGGGGTGAGGGTGCACCAGTCACCATATCAGGGGCTCTGCATACACCTGGCTGTATGGGAGGGTGGCTAGGAAGAGGCCGCTATCACTGTGCAGGAGATACAGAGCTCAGTGGCTGAGACTGGGGTGAGGGTGCACCAGTCACCATATCAGGGGCTCTGCATACACCTGGCTGTATGGGAGGGTGGCTAGGAAGAGGCCGCTATCACTGTGCAGGATACAGAGCTCAGTGGCTGAGACTGGGGTGAGGGTGCACCAGTCACCCATATCAGGAGCTCTGTATACACCTGGCTGTATGGGAGGGTGGCTAGGAAGAGGCCGCTATCACTGTGCAGGAGATACAGAGCTCAGTGGCTGAGACTGGGGTGAGGGTGCACCAGTCACACATATCAGGGGCTCTGCATACACCTGGCTGTATGGGAGGGTGGCTAGGAAGAGGCCGCTATCACTGTGCAGGAGATACAGAGCTCAGTGGCTGAGACTGGGGTGAGGGTGCACCAGTCACACATATCAGGGGCTCTGCATACACCTGGCTGTATGGGGGGGTGGCTAGGAAGAGGCCGCTATCACTGTGCAGGAGATACAGAGCTCAGTGGTGAGACTGGGGTGAGGGTGCACCAGTCACCCATATCAGGGGCTCTGCATACACCTGGATGTATGGGAGGGTGGCTAGGAAGAGGCCGCTATCACTGTGCAGGATACAGAGCTCAGTGGCTGAGACTGGGGTGAGGGTGCACCAGTCACCATATCAGGGGCTCTGCATACACCTGGCTGTATGGGAGGGTGGCTAGAAAGAGGCCGCTATCACTGCAGGATACAGAGCTCAGTGGCTGAGACTGGGGTGAGGGTGCACCAGTCACCCATATCAGGGGCTCTGCATACACCTGGCTGTATGGGAGGGTGGCTAGGAAGAGGCCGCTATCACTGTGCAGGAGATACAGAGCTCAGTGGTGAGACTGGGGTGAGGGTGCACCAGTCACCCATATCAGGGGCTCTGCATACACCTGGCTGTATGGGAGGGTGGCTAGGAAGAGGCCGCTATCACTGTGCAGGAGATACAGAGCTCAGTGGCTGAGACTGGGGTGAGGGTGCACCAGTCACCATATCAGGGGCTCTGCATATACCTGGCTGTATGGGAGGGTGGCTAGGAAGAGGCCGCTATCACTGTGCAGGATACAGAGCTCAGTGGCTGAGACTGGGGTGAGGGTGCACCAGTCACCATAACAGGGGCTCTGCATACACCTGGCTGTATGGGAGGGTGGCTAGGAAGAGGCCGCTATCACTGTGCAGGATACAGAGCTCAGTGGCTGAGACTGGGGTGAGGGTGCACCAGTCACCCATATCAGGGCTCTGCATACACCTGGCTGTATGGGAGGGTGGCTAGGAAGAGGCCGCTATCACTGTGCAGGAGATACAGAGCTCAGTGGCTGAGACTGGGGTGAAGGTGCACCAGTCACCCATATCAGGGGCTTTGCATACACCTGGCTGTATGGGAGGGTGGCTAGGAAGAGGACGCTATCACTGTGCAGGATACAGAGCTCAGTGGCTGAGACTGGGGTGAGGGTGCACCAGTCACCCATATCAGGGCTCTGCATACACCTGGCTGTATGGGAGGGTGGCTAGGAAGAGGCCGCTATCACTGCAGGAGCTACAGAGCTCAGTGGCAGAGACTGGGGTGAGAGTGCCCCAACTGCCTTGCATGGGAGGGCAGCAAGAAAGAATCCATGACTGAAGTAAAACCACATCCATGCACGTCTTGAGATTGCCAGAAAACATCACTGATCAAGCCTGACATGTAGGATAAGGTTTTGTGGGCAGATAAGATAAGAAAATGTAGGTTCTCTATCATCCATAAGGGATATTGGGGTCAGATTAGTACGATTCGGTACAGATGGGTCCAAAGGAGCCAGTGCACTTTAAATTTCTTCAACTGGGTGTGCTGGCGCCTCCCCTCTATGCCTCCTCCTACAGCTCATTCTAGAAAAAAGTGCCCTTTCGGTATGCTGTTTGGGCAACAGCATACCTGCACCGTGGTAGTTAGCGAGGGGAATTTGATCCCCTTAATGAAGTCCAGACACTGGCGGACGAAACGCGTTGGTACTGCTTACCGATATCTCCTTTATGGACAGATAAGCCTCATATATTTTTTAATCTTGTACGTGTGTTATCTAGCCATTCCTATGTCATTATGTTCTCCGGTCATTGCTGGCTGACACATGCAATTCATACGTGGGAGGGTCTTTCGGGTGATATGACCTTGGTTAATACTGTTACTTTCCTGAATCACATTCAGGACACGTCAAGAGTCCTCTGTGATTCCCTTGTAGAGATTGGCAATATTAATGCTAGGACTACTGCTATGGCTGTGTCTGCACGCCGAGCCATATTGTTGCGTCAGTGGATTGCAGATGCTGGCTCCAAACGTAACGTGGAATCTCTTCCCTTCACAGGGGAATGGCTCTTCGGCAGCGAGTTGGACGCATGGATCTCCAAAACTACTGCTGGGAAATCCACATTTCTCCCTTCAGGGCTCCGCCTGTTAGGCATGCCTACACGGGGACCATCTGCTCAGTCCCCTCGGTCCTCCAGACTTCGTTTAAGAGCCAGGGGTGCCTCCAACGCAGCTAGATGCTCTAGAGGTAAGCCTAAGAAACCAGCTGTTGCCGGTTCTCAAGAATAGAGCACCAGTTCAGCTTCCACAAAGACTTTGGCATGACGGTGCCCACCTACCCTGAGGGGATCTCGTGGTGGGAGCTCGGTTACATCACTACAGCTACATCTGGAACGGTACCTGCCAAGATACCTGGGTAAGGGACCTTATCTCTGTGTTACAAGCTGGAGTTCGACGGTGCTCCTCCCCAACAATTTTTCAAATCTAGTTTACCAGCTTTGGAAAATATGCGTGTTACGCTACTACTGGCCATCGACAAGTTGTTCCAGTCCCAGGTTATTGTTTCAGTACCCTGCTACAGCAAGGACAAGGTTACTACTCCGGTCTGTTCGTAGTGCCAAAACCATACGGGTCTGTGAGACCCATTTTGAATCTGAACTTCTTGAATCCTTACCTGAAGGTTTTCAATTTCAAGATGGAATCTTTGAGAGCGGTGTTCGCAGGCCTTTAACACCAAGAATTCCTAGTGTCCCTGGATATCAAGGACGCTTACCTCCATATCCCAATTTGGCCTCATCAGGCCTATCTGCGGTTCGCCCTACTGAGCGATCACCGTTTCAGGCGTTACCCTTCAGCCTGTCTACAGCTCCGAGGGTGTTCACGAAGGTGATGGCATAAATTATGTTTCAACTCAGAGTCCTGGGGGTCAACGTCCCTTACCTGGACGATCTCCTGATAAAAGCGAGTTCCAGGGAGCTTCTATTGCTCCATATAGATTGCACTATCCAACTTCTGTCTCAGCACAGGTGGATTCTCAATTTACAGAAGTCCCATCTGGAGCCATCTCAACGGCTCCTGTTTCTGGGCATGATACTGGATACTGTGGCTCAGAGTGTGTTCCTCCCAGAGGACAAAGAGAACACTTCAAGAAATGGTTTGCATGGTTCTCGATCTGCTCGTGCTTCCATTCATCTTTGCATAAAATTTTTGGGAAAGATGGTGGCCTCATATGAGTCAATCCAGTTCAGAAGGTTCCATGCCAGATCCTTCCAGTTGGACATCCTGAACAAGTGGTCCGGTTACCATCTTCAGATGCACTGGATTATTCGGCTGTCACCCCAGGCCAGGATTTCACTCCTGTGGTGGATACAGTCTTCCAACCTGCTGGAGGGTCGACGCTTAGGGATTCAGGATTGGATACTCCTCACGACGGATGCGAGTCTGAGAGGATGGGGAGCGGTCACCCAGGGAGCGCAGTTCCATGGCAGGTGGTCTGCCCAAGAGGCCCTACTTCCGATCAACATACTAGAACCTCAGGCTATCTACAGTGCTATGATTCAGGCCTCCCCTCTACTCCAGGATCAGGTGATCCAGGTTTAGTCGGGCAACGCCCCGGCATTGGTGTACATCAATCGACAAGGAGGGACAAAAAGCAAGGCCTGCATGCGAGAAGTGTCCAAAATACTTCTCTGGGCGGAAATTAATGCAAGAGCACTGTCCGCAATCTTCATTCCGGGAGTGTACAACTGGGAAGCGGACTTCCTGAGTCTCGACGATCTCCACCTGGGCGAGTGGGGATTACACCCTCAGGTGTTTCAACAGATCGACAGGTGACGGCGTCTCACCTCAACAAGAAGCTTCGCTGCTACTGCTTGCGAACCGAAGACCCTCAGGTGAGCGCAATGGATGCGCTGACATCGCCTTGGACTTACCAGCTGGTCTACCTAATTCCTCCGATCCTGTTGATCCCAATGGTGCTCAAGCGGCTCAGACATCACGGAGTACAAGCAATCTTGATTGCACCGGATTGGCCCCGGAGAGCGTGGTACACGGCTCTTCTGGACATGTCCATTGAAAACCCTTGGCCTCTGCTGCTGAGAAGGGATCTTCTTCAGCAAGTACCGTTCGTCTACCCGCACTTATGGTGGCTTCGTTTGACGGCATGTAAATTGAGTGTAACATCCTAGCTCACAAAGGGCTTTCCCAAAAAGTCCTTGCCACTGTGGTGCAAGCCAGAAAACCTGTGACGTCAAAACACTATCATCCTATCTGGAGAAGATAGGTCTCATGGTGCGAGGAACGCACATATCCATCTGCAGAATTCCACTTGGGAAGATTCCTGCGTTTCCTACAGTCTGGAGTGGATAAAGGATTATGTCTTGGATCCGTTAAGGTCCAGATTTCAGCTCTTCCAGAAGAAGGTGTCTATCCTGCCAGAAGTTCAGACCTTCTTGCAAGGGGTGCTTCACATACAACCTCCGTTTGTGCCACCTGCGGGTGCCTTGGAATTTGGATGTGGTGTTATGCTTTCTACAGTCCTCCTGGTTTGAACCTCTGATGATGGTAGAAGACAAATACCTCACGTGGAAGACGGTGATGTTACTGGCTCTGGCTTTCTGCTAGACGTGTCTCCGAATTGGGGGCCTTATCTTGTAAAAATCCATACTTTTACGAGGACAGAGCGGAGCTCAGGACTAGGCAGCAGTTCCTGCCGAAGGTGGTCTCCGCGTTTCACTTGAATCAACCTCTTGTGATTCCGTCCAGTTCTGGCTCTTCTGCCGCTCCGGAGGAGTGCAGTTCGAGCCTTGAAGATCTATGTCAAGAGGACGGCTCGGATCAGAAAAACTGATTCGTTGTTCGTGCTGTATGATGCGCAGAAAAAGGGTTGCCCTGCTTCAAACCAGTCCATTGCTTGTTGGATTCGGCTTACTATCCAACAGGCCTATGACACAGGCCTTGCCGGTTCCTAAGTCTTTAAAGGCCCACTCAACTAGATTGGTGGGCTCCTCCTGGGCGGCTGCCCGTTCAGCTTTGGCCTTGCAACTATGCCGAGCTGCTACCTGGTCGGGGAAGAGCACCTTTGTGAAGTTCTACAAGCTTGATACCCTTGCCAAAGAGGATACCCAGTTTGGGCAGGCGGTGCTGCAGATGTCTCGCACTTTACCGCCCGTTCTGGAAGCTTTGGGACATCCCCATCGTACTAATCTGTCCCCAATATCCCTTATGGATGCTAGAGAAAATATGAGTTTAATACCTACCGGTAAATCCTTTTTCTCGTAGTCCATGAGGGATATTGGGCGCCCGCCTCCTTTGCGGTGACATTCTGCATGTTCTCTGTTATGTGTTACCTGTTGAGCTGTTTCTGGTGTCAGCCGTTGCTGGCCCGGTTGTGTTATGGTGTGCTGGTGTGTAAATCTCACTACACATATTATGTTCCTTCTCTCAAGTATGTAATTTCTCCTTCGGGCACTGTTTACCTATACTGCCTGTGGGAGGGGGCATAGAGGGGAGGAGCCAGCACACCCAGTTAAAGAAATTTAAAGTGCAGTGGCTCCTTTGGACCCGCGTATACCCCATCGTACTAATCTGTCCCCAATATCCCTTATGGACTACGAGAAAAGGTTTTACCAGTAGGTATTAAAATCCTATTTTTGTGGTCCCAATTCATAACCGTCTCTGGTGCAAACACCACCCAACAATGAGGTATGGGGGTGGCAGCGTCATGTTGTTTGGAAGCATTTTGTTAAAATGGAAGGACAGATGGATGATGCAAATTACAGGGAGATACTGAAAGACAACCAGCGTCAGTCTGCTAGAGAACTGCAGCTTGGCAGAAAGTTCCCATGATCCCATGCACAACGTCAAAGCATCACTGCCAAAGTCCAGATCTCAATCCACCTGAGAATCTGTGGCACTGTTTGCAGCCCACAAGGGTCATCCAACCAATCTGTTATTGGAGCAAAGGTTAGTTCTACCAAGTTCTAGTCTGTAGGGTTGAATGCTTCTACAAGCGGTACTTTCTGTATTTATTATTTTTAGGGTTTGCGGACCACTTTGAGTTTGTCACTTTTTTTTTTTTTTTGTAAATAGCCGACTGGTTTACACTAATAATACTGTCCGGAACAATGTGTGTCATTTTATAGAGACAAATCTGACTCTTTAGGGGGTTGAATACTTTTTGCAAGCCATTGCAAATAGTAATTAGCAACACACATACATGTTGCCAGTGTGAAGTGGTTGAATTGTACTAATGATGATGAATTATTTGATCTTTCAGGAGGAGCAGCAATACTATTATAAACAGCACCTGCTAAGTCTGCAGCGCAAGAAGGATCGCGCCGACGAGGAGGCTGCCGCCGCTGCTGCCGCCTCCAGCGGTTCTCAGGCCCAAGACAGCAGTCTGTATGCATCTACAGGCTATGCTGCACCACCGTCTACAGGCTATGCTGCACCACCGTCTACAGGCTATGCTGCACCACCGTCTACAGGCTATGCTGCACCACCATCTACGGGCTATGCTACACCACCGTCTACGGGCTATGCTGCACCACCGTCTACGGGCTATGCTCCCCTACCGTCTACGGGCTATGCTCCCCCACCGTCTATGGGCTATGCTCCCCCACCGTCTGCGGGCTATGCTCCCCCACCGTCTACGGGCTATGCTCCCCCACCGTCTACGGGCTATGCTCCCCCACCGTCTACGGGCTATGCTCCCCCACCGTCTACAGGCTATGCTCCCCCACCGTCTACAGGCTATGCTCCCCCACCGTCTACAGGCTATGCTCCCCCACCGTCTACAGGCTATGCTCCCCCACCGTCTACAGGCTATGCTCCCCCACCGTCTACAGGCTATGCTCCCCCACCGTCTACAGGCTATTCTCCCCCACCGTCTACAGGCTATTCTCCCCCACCGTCTACTCCAGCAATGGCTCAGGTGCCACAGCCGCCGCCTCCTATGCAAGAGACTGAGCCACCTCCTGCAGCAGACGATACGGTAAATTCAGCATGATCTTAGAATACTTTAGTGTTCTCCCTTCATTGTGTGGTGCTAGGTGCATTCTGTACCTCCAACATCCATAGGCTAGCTCTGCAGGTAGTAGGCAGTACCTGGAGAGGGAGTACCTTGTATCAGTCATACCAGCATATAGGCACAAGTCTAGATGGATGCTGTAACAGTTGATTGATGGAATGATTTGGGCTTTAAACCTCTTATAAAAAAAAATATTATCTTCAGCAGGGAACATAGATGGTAAGCTTGCGAGCAGGGCCTTCCTACCTCTGTCTGTCTGCTTTTACCCAGTTTTGTTCTATTACTGTAGTTCTCATTGTAAAGCGCAACGGAATATGCTGCGCTATATAAGAAAAGCTGTTAATAAATAAACATAAGGTTCCACAGGGAACATCGGGGTTGTAGTTGTGGATGAGAATTCTGGGCACCAAACAGTTAAAGTTTTACAAGCGTATCCCAGCGTGCTCAGCTTTTCTCCTCTATAACCCTGCCTCCAGGCACAGGTAATCCGTTTTGAGTTGGTGCCTGCAGAAAGCAGGTGCACCGAGACAGGGTGCTGGCAGTGCAGTAAGTCAGTGTGACTTCAGTATGTCGGCAGTAGTTAGCAGATACCGTCGTGTAGACTAGGAGTATTCCAGAAATGTAATGTCTTCAGACAATTATCGTAGAGTCTGGAAGCGTTCTAGTGCATGATGTTACATGCAAGGGGTTGTTTCTTAGGCCTCCTTTTCTGTGCTATACAAAGGCCGTCACCTCATAGGCATACAGTCTTATTATATGTGTCTGTATATATCAGTGCTTCAGTCGCCAACCTTTGAACCTTATGTTAAGTGGGCAGTGAATACAAGAGTCTTACCTTGGAAAGCTCCATTCCTAGGGCACCCGGATAGTGGGTTACAGTACCTGTTTATCCTTCAGTGTCATTTTCTCATAATCGCGAAACTGTTAACTTTTGCTAAATCCGCGAAATGTCAGATTAGTCCGTGTTCATGTTAGTCGTGGTAATATAGGCGTGTACCTGAGAGGTCAACAAATATTACACAAACTTAATGTTACATATTATGACACTAATGTTCAAAAAATTGTTAGACTTCCAGATTTACGGGCAGTTATATTAGGGCCACAATTCAGCAGACATTGGACGGGACTAAACGATCTATCCCAGTTAGGATCTCGGCTCATTCCGTCTCGCTCGGTTGGAGTTTTATGTGCATCACGGCTTAGTGTTTCCACGGTTCGGTTATGCAGAACAATGTAGTGACCTCTGTTCATTCATTTACCAGTTTGTTGGTTTCTATATATAATGTTGCATCCAGAGATGCTGTTTTCTTGGACGTAAAGTATTTGTGTTTAGATAAACTGAACACGCGCTTCTGTAAGGAAAGTTTTGTACACCCCCATAGTAAATTGGAATTTAACCGTTCTATCTCTTTCTCTGAGTTGATCTGGGGGACACGTGTCCCTCCCTGGTTGGCTGTATATATGAAAAGGATGCAAACCTGTCCTTAGTTTCATCAACCTATACTTAAGGCTTTTTAACTTCAAACCGAGAAAGGGGTTGGAGGGGGAGAAATTTATATGCCCTTAAAAGTTCTCCTTAAGTGCTGGCTCCTCAATCCTCACTAACCCCCATGGTAAGAAGTGTCACCCAGATAAACTCTGAGAAATTGCTTTAACCAGTAGGTACCAAAAAATCTTGTTTATTACGTTGTAGGCATAAAAACAGGAGGGGGTACAGAAAAGGGATATCAGGAGACTGCATAACTCCGGAATGCCTGGACCAGTTTACACCAAACTTGGTACACCTATGACTTACAATCTGGGAACAAACACTGTGGGGGTAGCACACCACTAGCACCCCTAGGGGAGGGCCAGCAGCACAGAGTATATCAGGAGATGAGTGATGTGTCAGGCAGGACAGGGCTGCATGTGACAGGGGCAGTGACATTATGTGAGGAGGGGAATGCAGGTAGCACAAACCCACACACAGTTATATAGTGAAAGGAGCAGGGTACCCAGCAGCACAGAGTATATCGGGAGATGCATAATGTGCTGCGCTATATAAGAAACTGTAAATCGAACATTTCACAGGGACACAGACATGATGTGAGGAGAGGAATGGAGGCAGCAAGAAGCCACGGACCGAGAATTGTGTAGGGGAAGAGCAGGGTCCCTTGGGGGACCAAAAAGGGGTCCGGCCTCTACACAAAATGGATCAGGGAAGCAAGATATGCCTATATACTAGATCTTCAACCAACGTAAATTAACGAACAACTATCATTCTAATTTACCATCCACATCCCATAGCGAAGCACGGGTATTCAGCTAGTAGTGTATGATAGAGTTCAGGTAAAGATGAGTATTTCCTGGCCAGGTGAAGTTTCATGACATCGTAAAATCTATTAAACCATCCAGCCAACAGGACCCTAGGGATAGTTCTGAATAAATATAGAAAGTTAGGGAGGATCGTTATTTTAATAGCCACCACAAACTTTGTTTAATACAAACAATTATTAAAAATATTGTATTAAATGACCTTCAGGCTGTGTATAAGGTGTATATGAACCATAAATCAATTGTATTTATGCACACAAACTTCGTTTAATGCACAAACTTATTAAAACTATTGGCCAGAATTACCTTCGGGCTGCGTATCTAAGGTGTATATGAAACATAAATGCATTCTGTGCTTAGACTTGGGTCCCATCACCATGACATCTCATTATGGTATGCAATTATTCCAAAATACGGAAACATCCGATATCCACAGTGCTTGGGACCAGAATTATTTTGGATATGGGATATTCAACCTGTAATTCAAATAATGATTTATACATAAATACTTGCTGGGTGCTACCTCTCATGATTCAAATGTTCAGATACTATCCGAGAGAAAAGGTAAGGAATCCGTTCTGGAATGGGTGCTCATATTCCCATGGTAGCAAAAAGTTAAAATCACAGTACATTGTGCTCCGCAGGGAAATATTGGGGTGTAGAGTGGATCTTGATCCAGAGGCACCAACAGGCTAAAGCTGTAGGCTGTCCCAGGATTCATTGGGGCCTCCTCTATAAACCCCTCCTCCAGCCTCTGGAGCTCAGTTTTGAGTTGGTGCCTGCAGCAGAAGGTCACTTACCGGGGGGAACGGGGCTGCATTGGGCAGCCTTGAAACGCTTTCTAAGAAGACTTCAAGGGCTGCAAGGCTGATATGTCAGTGTGACATTCTGTACTGCGGCTCCACCACCTCCCAAGCGGCGCCGCATACTCCCATGGCCTGTTCCCGGGTACTTGCGGCGGAGATGCGGCGTTAAGCACACGGTCGCAGAAGCTCTCCTAGTTCGCGTGGTTGCTACGGGGAGGAGGTAAAAGGGTTCCCCAGGCGGGACCCACCATTAAACAGCGTTCCTGTCGCGGCCTAGGGAGATGGACACGCGACGCTGACATGAATGACAGAGCAGGGACACCTCTATACCGCCAGTGCATGGAAGTACAGGTCAGGTGTACTAATGCCCATTTCTCTATCGTCCTAGTGGATGCTGGGGTTCCTGAAAGGACCATGGGGAATAGCGGCTCCGCAGGAGACAGGGCACAAAAAGTAAAGCTTTTCCAGATCAGGTGGTGTGCACTGGCTCCTCCCCCTATGACCCTCCTCCAGACTCCAGTTAGATTTTTGTGCCCGGCCGAGAAGGGTGCAATCTAGGTGGCTCTCCTAAAGAGCTGCTTAGAAAAAGTTTAGCTTAGGTTTTTTATTTTACAGTGAGTCCTGCTGGCAACAGGATCACTGCAACGAGGGACTGAGGGGAGAAGAAGTGAACTCACCTGCGTGCAGGATGGATTGGCTTCTTGGCTACTGGACATCAGCTCCAGAGGGACGATCACAGGTACAGCCTGGATGGTCACCGGAGCCGCGCCGCCGGCCCCCTTGCAGATGCTGAAGTCAGAAGAGGTCCAAAATCGGCGGCTGAAGACTCCTGCAGTCTTCTAAAGGTAGCGCACAGCACTGCAGCTGTGCGCCATTTTCCTCTCAGCACACTTCACACGCAGTCACTGAGGGTGCAGGGCGCTGGGGGGGGGCGCCCTGGGAGGCAAATGTAACCTATATAAAGGCTAAAAATACCTCGCATATAGCCCCCAGAGGCTATATGGAGATATTTAACCCCTGCCTGGATTCACTAAATAGCGGGAGACGAGCCCGCCAAAAAAGGGGCGGGGCCTATCTCCTCAGCACACGGCGCCATTTCCTCTCACAGCTCCGCTGGTCAGGACGGCTCCCAGGTCTCTCCCCTGCACTGCACTACAGAAACAGGGTAAAACAGAGAGGGGGGGCAAATTTATGGCGATATTTTTATATATATAAAGCAGCTATAAGGGAGCACTTATTATAAGGCTATCCCTGTTATATATAGCGCTTTTGGTGTGTGCTGGCAAACTCTCCCTCTGTCTCCCCAAAGGGCTAGTGGGTCCTGTCTTCGTTAGGAGCATTCCCTGTGTGTCTGCTGTGTGTCGGTACGTGTGTGTCGACATGTATGAGGACGATATTGGTGTGGAGGCGGAGCAATTGCCAAATATGAGGATGTCACCCCCTAGGGAGTCGACACCAGAATGGATGCCTTTATTTATGGAACTACGGGATAGTGTCAACACGCTAAAGCAGTCGTTTGACGACATGAGACGGCCGGACAATCAATTAGTGCCTGTCCAGGCGACTCAAACACCGTCAGGGGCTGTAAAACGCCCTTTGCCTCAGTCGGTCGACACAGACCCAGACACAGGCACTGACTCCAGTGGTGACGGTGACGAATCAATCGTATTTTCCAGTAGGGCCACACGTTATATGATTTTGGCAATGAAGGAGGCGTTACATTTAGCTGATACTACAGGTACCACTAAACAGGGTATTATGTGGGGTGTGAAAAAACTACCTATAGTTTTTCCTGAATCAGAAGAATTAAATGACGTGTGTAATGAAGCGTGGGTTGCTCCTGATAAAAAGCTGATAATTTCAAAGAAATTATTGGCATTATACCCTTTCCCGCCAGAGGTTAGGGAGCGCTGGGAAACATCTCCTAGGGTGGACAAGGCGCTAACACGCTTATCTAAACAAGTGGCGTTACCCTCTCCTGAGACGGCCGCACTTAAAGATCCATCAGATAGGAGGATGGAAAATATCCAAAAAAGTATATACACACATGCAGGTGTTATACTACGACCAGCTATAGCGACTGCCTGGATGTGCAGTGCTGGGGTAGTTTGGTCAGAGTCCCTGATTGAAAATATTGATACCCTGGACAGGGACAATATTTTACTGTCGTTAGAACAAATAAAGGATGCATTTCTTTATATGCGTGATGCACAGAGGGATATCTGCACACTGGCATCACGGGTAAGTGCTATGTCCATTTCGGCCAGAAGAGCTTTATGGACGCGACAGTGGACAGGCGATGCGGATTCAAAACGGCATATGGAAGTTTTGCCGTATAAAGGGGAGGAGTTATTTGGAGTCGGTCTATCAGATTTGGTGGCCACGGCTACAGCCGGGAAATCCACCTTTCTACCTCAAGTCACTCCCCAACAGAAAAAGGCACCGACTTTTCAACCGCAGCCCTTTCGTTCCTTTAAAAATAAGAGAGCAAAGGGCTATTCATATCTGCCACGAGGCAGAGGTCGAGGGAAGAGACAGCAACAGGCAGCTCCTTCCCAGGAACAGAAGCCCTCCCCGGCTTCTACAAAAGCCTCAGCATGACGCTGGGGCTTCTCAAGCGGACTCGGGGACGGTGGGCGGTCGTCTCAAAAATTACAGCGCGCAGTGGGCTCACTCGCAAGTAGATCCCTGGATCCTGCAGATAATATCTCAGGGGTACAGGTTGGAATTAGAGACAGATCCACCTCGCCGTTTCCTGAAGTCTGCTTTACCAACGTCCCCCTCCGAAAGGGAGACGGTTTTGGAAGCCATTCACAAGCTGTACTCTCAGCAGGTGATAGTCAAGGTACCTCTTCTACAACAAGGGAAGGGGTATTATTCCACTCTTTTTGTGGTACCGAAGCCGGATGGCTCGGTAAGGCCTATTCTAAATCTGAAGTCCTTGAACCTGTACATAAAGAAGTTCAAGTTCAAAATGGAGTCACTCAGAGCAGTGATAGCGAACCTGGAAGAGGGGGATTTTATGGTATCCTTGGACATCAAGGATGCGTATCTCCACGTTCCAATTTACCCCTCACACCAGGGGTACCTCAGGTTCGTTGTACAAAACTGTCACTATCAGTTTCAGACGCTGCCGTTCGGATTGTCCACGGCACCTCGGGTCTTTACAAAGGTAATGGCCGAGATGATGATTCTTCTTCGAAGAAAAGGCATATTAATTATCCCATACTTGGACGATCTCCTAATAAGAGCAAGGTCCAGAGAACAGCTAGAGATGGGATTAGCACTGTCTCAAGAAGTGCTAAAACAGCACGGGTGGATTCTGAATATTCCAAAATCCCAGTTAATGCCGACAACTCGTCTGCTGTTCCTAGGGATGATTCTGGACACGGTTCAGAAAAAGGTTTTTCTCCCGGAGGAAAAAGCCAAGGAGTTATCCGAGCTTGTCAGGAACCTCCTAAAACCAGGAAAGGTGTCTGTACATCAATGCACAAGAGTCCTGGGAAAAATGGTGGCTTCTTACGAAGCAATTCCATTCGGCAGATTCCACGCAAGAATTTTCCAAAGGGATCTGTTGGACAAATGGTCAGGGTCGCATCTTCAGATGCACCTGCGGATAACCCTGTCTCCAAGGACAAGGGTGTCTCTTCTGTGGTGGTTGCAGAGTGCTCATCTATTGGAGGGCCGCAGATTCGGCATACAGGATTGGATCCTGGTGACCACGGACGCCAGCCTGAGAGGCTGGGGAGCAGTCACACAAGGAAGAAACTTCCAGGGAGTATGGACGAGCCTGGAAACGTCTCTTCACATAAACATTCTGGAACTAAGAGCAATCTACAATGCTCTAAGCCAGGCAGAACCTCTGCTTCAGGGAAAACCGGTGTTGATCCAGTCGGACAACATCACGGCAGTCGCCCATGTGAACAGACAGGGCGGCACAAGAAGCAGGAGTGCAATGGCAGAAGCTGCAAGGATTCTTCGCTGGGCAGAGAATCATGTGATAGCACTGTCAGCAGTGTTCATCCCGGGAGTGGACAACTGGGAAGCAGACTTCCTCAGCAGACACGATCTTCACCCGGGAGAGTGGGGACTTCATCCAGAAGTCTTCCACATGCTGGTAACCCGTTGGGAAAGACCAATGGTGGACATGATGGCGTCTCGCCTCAACAAAAAACTGGACAGGTATTGCGCCAGGTCAAGAGATCCGCAGGCAATAGCTGTGGACGCGCTGGTAACGCCTTGGGTGTACCAGTCGGTGTATGTGTTTCCTCCTCTGCCTCTCATACCAAAAGTATTGAGAATTATACGGCAAAGAGGCGTAAGAACGATACTAGTGGTTCCGGATTGGCCAAGAAGGACTTGGTACCCGGAACTTCAAGAGATGATCACGGAAGATCCGTGGCCTCTACCTCTAAGGAGGGACTTGCTTCAGCAGGGTCCCTGTCTGTTTCAAGACTTACCGCGGCTGCGTTTGACGGCATGGCGGTTGAACGCCGGATCCTAAAGGAAAAAGGCATGCCGGAAGACGTCATTCCTACTTTGATTAAAGCAAGGAAGGAAGTAACCGTGCAACATTATCACCGAAATTGGCGAAAATATGTTGCGTGGGGCGAAGATCGGAGTGCTCCGACGGAGGAATTTCAACTGGGTCGATTCCTACATTTCCTGCAATCAGGATTGTCTATGGGTCTCAAATTGGGATCTATTAAGGTTCAAATTTCGGCCCTGTCGATTTTCTTTCAAAAAGAATTGGCTTCAGTCCCTGAAGTCCAGACCTTTGTTAAGGGAGTGCTGCATATACAGCCTCCTGTGGTGCCTCCAGTGGCACCGTGGGATCTCAATGTGGTTTTGGACTTTCTAAAATCTCATTGGTTTGAACCACTAAAAAAGGTGGATTTGAAATATCTCACATGGAAAGTGACCATGCTTCTAGCCCTGGCTTCGGCCAGGAGAGTGTCAGAACTGGCAGCTTTATCTTACAAAAGCCCATATCTGATTTTCCATTCGGACAGGGCAGAACTGCGGACTCGTCCGCATTTTCTCCCTAAGGTGGTGTCAGCATTTCATCTGAACCAGCCTATTGTAGTGCCTGCGGCTACAAGTGACTTGGAGGACTCCAAGTTACTGGACGTTGTCAGAGCATTAAAAATATATATTGCAAGGACAGCTGGAGTCAGAAAATCTGACTCGTTGTTTATATTGTATGCACCCAACAAGATGGGTGCTCCTGCGTCTAAGCAGACGATTGCTCGTTGGATCTGTAGCACAATCCAACTTGCACATTCTGTGGCAGGCCTGCCACAGCCTAAATCTGTAAAGGCCCACTCCACAAGGAAGGTGGGCTCATCTTGGGCGGCTGCCCGAGGGGTCTCGGCATTACAACTTTGCCGAGCAGCTACGTGGTCAGGGGAGAACACGTTTGTAAAATTTTACAAATTTGATACTCTGGCTAAGGAGGACCTGGAGTTCTCTCATTCGGTGCTGCAGAGTCATCCGCACTCTCCCGCCCGTTTGGGAGCTTTGGTATAATCCCCATGGTCCTTTCAGGAACCCCAGCATCCACTAGGACGATAGAGAAAATAAGATTTTACTTACCGATAAATCTATTTCTCGGAGTCCGTAGTGGATGCTGGGCGCCCATCCCAAGTGCGGATTATCTGCAATAATTGTACATAGTTAGTTATTGTTAACAAATTCGGGTTATTGTTGAAGGAAGCCATCTTTCAGAGGCTCCGCTGTTATCATACTGTTAACTGGGTTTAGATCACAAGTTGTACGGTGTGATTGGTGTGGCTGGTATGAGTCTTACCCGGGATTCAAAATCCTCCCTTATTGTGTACGCTCGTCCGGGCACAGTACCTAACTGGAGTCTGGAGGAGGGTCATAGGGGGAGGAGCCAGTGCACACCACCTGATCTGGAAAAGCTTTACTTTTTGTGCCCTGTCTCCTGCGGAGCCGCTATTCCCCATGGTCCTTTCAGGAACCCCAGCATCCACTACGGACTCCGAGAAATAGATTTATCGGTAAGTAAAATCTTATTTTTAATAAGACTCCGTAGTATCGGCGGTGAGGACCAGCATAGGGGAGCCGGTGCTTGACCTGTAGCCCCTCCCCCGGCCCATGGCACCATCTACTGCAGACCGCGGTCTAAGACCGCGATATGTGTGTGTATGTGTGTATATATATATATATATATATATATATATATATATATATATATATATATATATATATAAAAATACAGCAGCAGCCGGCACTCCTAAAATCCATTCATCCTGCTCAGGTGCCAGGTTCAGAAATTAATAGAGAGTCCAATCGAGCACGGCACTCAGAGACAAAAAATAGAGTTAATTTATTATGTCAGTTGTCGACAATTGTTTCGGAGCAAAGCACTCCTTCGTCAGGACAACTTAATGACAGCCAGTTGTTTGGCTGTCATTAAGTTGTCCTGACGAAGGAGTGCTTTGCTCCGAAACAATTGTCGACCACTGACATAATAAATTAACTCTATTTTTTGTCTCTGAGTGCCGTGCTCGATTGGACTCTCTCTCTCTCTCTCTCTCTCTATATATATATATATATATATATATATATATATATATATATATATATATATATATATATATATATATATATATAACGTCTCATGAACTGCACACATCACTGATTTGAAATATCATGGTGCTTGATCCACAAAATTTAGTATAGCAAGTCCTCATAAACACATTCAGCCACGTGAATAGAAGAGATCAGCACAACCAATAAAGCAATTTATTCCACCAATTTCAAAGTGTTTCCATAAATGCTCAAACAGACGAGTCAAACATATTTCTTTAAGTAGCAGCGTTTACAAGCATGTTACCACTCTTGGAGACATTCCTCCGATACCCCTGACAGCCGTTTCGGTGTTAGCACACCTTTCTCAAAGGATGTATAAAAGGTAATAACAGAGCATTTACATAGAAGAGACCAAGTTGTCACACCTGCGTTTGAGGTGTAATCTCCACCCCTCAGTCACACCACGTTCTCCCGCCATCGTTCCCCGTCGCGGTCCCGGCGCCTCCGCAGTGACGTCAGCAGCCGGAACCAACATGCAGGGACGCGTGGTGAGGGAGCCGCCAAGGGTTCCCGGGTGCCGGAAGTCAGTGGCCGGAAGTCAGAGTAACCATGACTCCCTATATACAAAAAGCGCAGTAATGCTTAACAATGAAAAACGACTACTATAGAAATAATGATCCATCCTGGTAATCCTAGCATGAAACGTAGCATATAACAATAAGGCCACATAGCAAATAATCTATCAATAGGTATTATAATTGTTGCAGTTGCCATGGTCACCAGGATGTATAAACAGTTCTACAATATTAGTCGCCAACAATAAAAGGGTTTTAAATATATGATCTAACCACAAACATGTTGTGGTACAATCATAGCCAAATTACA